>NC_042966.1:42534821-42639821 GCF_901001165.1 Salmo trutta | reverse complement strand
TGCTATTCCTAACCCTAACCCTCTCTGGTTCCTGCTATTCCTAACCCTAACCCTCTCTGGTTCCTGCTATTCCTAACCCCCACTGGTTCCTGCTATTCCATTCCCTCTCTGGTTCCTGTTGGAAATAATTTGCAATACAATGCATGAGACCACAGTGACACAGAACTGTAGGATGTGTGTGTGTGTGTGTGTGTGTGTGTGTGTGTGTGTGTGTGTGTGTGTGTGTGTGTGTGTGTGTGTGTGTGTGTGTGTGTGGGGGGGGGGGGGTGTGGTTTGGCCACAGTGACACTCCGAGCTGTAGGATGTGCGTCTCCCGGGTCGACTGACCAAGTCCCTTTGGTGCCGACCAACCATCAAAGGCCTGGTTTGTGTTTGTGATTGTGTGTGTGTGTGTGTGTGTGTGTGTGTGTGTGTGTGTGTGTGTGTGAGAGAGAGAGAGAGAGAGTGAGTGAGGGCCTGGTGGTTAGATCACCACAGCTACAGTAACACACTGTAACCACCACAGCTGCTGTGGTCCCCACTGGGAAGACGAGCCACAAATGAAAATGTGTGTGTGTGTGTGTGTGTGTGTGTGTGTGTGTGTGTGTGTGTGTGTGTGTGTGTGTGTGTGTGTGTGTGTGTGTGTGTGTGTGTGTGTGTGTGTGTGTGTGTGTGTTTAACTATACTTGTGGGGACCAGAATAGTCAACAAACATTTGAGGTCAAATGCTATTTTCTAGGGGGTTTAGGTTTAGGGTTAGGTTTTGGGGTAAGGTTTAGAGTTAGGGTTAGGAGTTAGGTTTAGGGTTAGATTTAGGTTTAAGGTTAGGTTTTGGGGTAAGGTTTAGAGTTAGGGTTAGGAGCTAGGTTTAGGGTTAGGTTTAGGTTTAAGGTTAGGTTTTGGGGTAAGGTTTAGATTTAGGGTTAGGAGCTAGGTTTAGGGTTAGGTTTAGGTTTAGGTTTAAGGTTAGGTTTAGGGTTAGGAGCTAGGGTTAGAGTTAGGGTTTTGACTTTGAATGGGACTGAATTTTGTGTCCCCACATAGCTAGTTGTTTAATTGCTATATTGTAATTACTTTGCCACCATGGCCTATTTATTGCCTTACCTCTCTTATCCTACCTCATTTGCACATGCTGTATATAGATTTTTCTACTGTATTATTGATTGTATGTTTGTTAACTCCATGTGTAACTCTGTGTTGTTGTATGTGTCGAACTGCTTTGCTTTATCTTGGCCAGGTCGCAATTGTAAATGAGAACTTGTTCTCAACTGGCCTACCTGGTTAAATAAAGAACTTGTTCTCAACTGGCCTACCTGGTTAAATAAAGGACTTGTTCTCAACTGGCCTACCTGGTTAAATAAAGGACTTGTTCTCAACTAGCCTACCTGGTTAAATAAAGGACTTGTTCTCAACAAGCCTACCTGGTTAAATAAAGGACTTGTTCTCAACTGGCCTACCTGGTTAAATAAAGGACTTGTTCTCAACTAGCCTACCTGGTTAAATAAAGGACTTGTTCTCAACTGGCCTACCTGGTTAAATAAAGGACTTGTTCTCAACTAGCCTACCTGGTTAAATAAAGGACTTGTTCTCAACTAGCCTACCTGGTTAAATAAAGGACTTGTTCTCAACTAGCCTACCTGGTTAAATAAAGGACTTGTTCTCAACTAGCCTAGCTGGTTAAATAAAGGACTTGTTCTCTACTGGCCTACCTGGTTAAATAAAGGACTTGTTCTCAACTAGCCTACCTGGTTAAATAAAGGACTTGTTCTCAACTAGCCTACCTGGTTAAATAAATGTGAAATAAAATAAATAAAAAACAAGAATGTGTGGACTTGTGTGTTTCAAATCAAAATGTATTTGTCAAATTGTTTGTCACATGCTTTTTTAAACTCTTACTTACGGGTCCTTCCCGACAACGCAGAGAGAAAGAAAAATGAGAAATAATAGAAAAGTAAAACACGTAATAATATTAATAAATACACAATGATTAACGATAACTTGTCTATATTGTCACGGCCCCTCCTCTGCAGTGCAGGGGCGGTTCCTCCTGCAGGCAGAGGAGGGTCGTTAGTGATTGGAGCCACCTGGGCTCAGGGTATAAAACTGCTCCACTAACCTCTCTCTCTCTCTCTCTCCCTGCTCCTCCAGGTATGATCCTGTTTTGTTTGTTCCTTTGTAGGTTTACTTAGTTTCCACTCAGTCATGTTCACACACACATATTCACGCATCCATGCACCCTACCTACACCCTACATTATGACATTTCCACACCTCATTCCTTTTTCTTTTTTTAAAGTTAATAGTTTTGTTTTACAATAAAGAACCTTTTGAATTGGCCTATACCTGTTGTTGATGTCCCCTCATTTTTGCCACAGGCTATGAGCCGGCCTGTGACAATATACACGGGGTCCCAGTACTGAGTCTATATACACCAGTACTGAGTCTATATACACGGGGTCCCAGTACTGAGTCTATATACACAGGGTACCAGTACTGAGTCTATATACACGGGGTCCCAGTACTGAGTCTATATACACGGGGTACCAGTACTGAGCCTATATACCTGGGGTCCCAGTACTGAGTCTATATACACGGGGTCCCAGTACTGAGTCTATATACACGGGGTCCCAGTACTGAGTCTATATACACGGGGTCCCAGTACTGAGTCTATATACACGGGGTTCCAGTACTGAGTCTATATACCTGGGGTCCCAGTACTGAGTCTATATACACGGGGTACCAGTACTGAGTCTATATACACGGGGTCCCAGTACTGAGTCTATATACACGGGTACCAGTACTGAGTCTATATACACGGGGTCCCAGTACTGAGTCTATATACACGGGGTCCCAGTACTGAGTCTATATACACGGGTCCCAGTACTGAGTCTATATACACGGGGTACCAGTACTGAGTCTATATACACGGGGTCCCAGTACTGAGTCTATATACACGGAGTACCAGTACTGAGTCTATATACACAGGGTACCAGTACTGAGTCTATATACCTGGGGTCCCAGTACTGAGTCTATATACACGGGGTACCAGTACTGAGTCTATATACACGGGGTCCCAGTACTGAGGCTATATACACGGGGTCCCAGTACTGAGTCTATATACACGGGGTCCCAGTACTGAGGCTATATACACGGGGTCCCAGTATTGAGTCTATATACACGGGGTCCCAGTACTGAGTCTGTATACACGGGGTCCCAGTACTGAGTCTATATACACGGGGTCCCAGTACTGAGTCTATATACACGGGGTACCAGTACTGAGTCTATATACACGGGGTCCCAGTCCTGAGTCTATATACACGGGGTCCCAGTACTGAGTCTATATACACGGGGTCCCAGTACTGAGTCTATATACACGGGGTCCCAGTACTGAGTCTATATACACGGGGTACCAGTACTGAGTCTATATACACGGGGTACCAGTACTGAGTCTATATACACGGGGTACCAGTACTGAGTCTATATACACGGGGTCCCAGTACTGAGTCTATATACACACGGAGTACCAGTACTGAGTCTATATACACGGGGTCCCAGTACTGAGTCTATATACACGGGGTGCCAGTATTGAGTCTATATACACGGGGTACCAGTACTGAGTCTATATACACGGGGTACCAGTATTGAGTCTATATACAACGGGTACCATTACTGAGTCTATGTGCAGGGGTACGAGGTAATAGAGGTAGATATGTACGTATACAGCGCATTCAGGAAGTATTCAGACCTCTTCACTTTTTCCACTTTTTGTTACGTTACAGCCTTATTCTAAAATTGATTCAGTTATTTTCCCTCATCAATCTACACACAATACCCTATAATGAAAAATGTATAGGGTACTGTATATCACATTTACATAAGTATTCAGAGACAGAAGAATGGTTGTTCTTAACTGACTTGCCTAGTTAATTAAAGGTAAAATATAAACAAAAAATACAATTATAATTTAAAAAAATAAAAATAATAACTCATAAATCATTTTTAAAAAGATGGAGGTGAAACCAGAGAGGGTAACTATTCAGACCCTTTACTCAGTACTTTGTTGAAGCTTTTTTGACAGTGATTACAGCCTCAAGTCTTCTTGGGTATGATGCTACAAGCTTGGCACACCTGTATTTGGGGGGTTTCTCCCAATCTTCTGTTCAGATCCTCAAATCAAAATCAAAATTAAATCAAACTTTATTTGTCACATGCGCCGAATACAACAAGTGTAGACTTTACCGTGAAATGCTTACTTACAAGCCCTTAACCAACAGTGCAGTTCAAGAAGAGTTACGAAAATATTTACAGAATAAAGTAAAGTAAAAAAATGTTTTAAGTAACACAAAATTGTACATGTTAGTTGAGGTAATTTGTACACGTAGGTCCAAATCATGTCCAATCAATTGAATTTACCACAGGTGGACTCCAATCAAGTTGTAGAAACATCTCATGGATGATCAATGGAAACAGGATGCACCTGAGATCAATTTAGAGTCTCCATAGCAAAGGATTTAAATAGCTACATAAATAAGGTATTTCTGTTTTGTTTTTTTTATAAATTTGCAAAAATGTCTAAAAACCTGTTTTCGCTTTGTCATTATGGGGTATTGTTGGTTGATTGATGAGGGGAAAACTGTATTTAATACATTTTAGAATAATAACGTAACAAAATGTGGAAAAAGGGAAGGGGTCTGAATACTTTTCCAAATGCACTGTCCTTATTAAAGGAAGGAATGAAGTGATAGATAATAAACAGCAGCAGCCACGAGACAAAAAAAGGGTCAATGAAGATGGTCCGCGTACCTATTTTATTTTTTATATATAAAATATATATATACAGTTATAGTATAACTTCAAGTTATATACAGTACCAGTCAAAGGTTTGGACACACCTACTCAGTCAAGGGTTTTTTCTTAATTTTTTACTATTTTCTACATTGTAGAATAATATTGAAGACGTTAAAATTATCCAATAACACATATGGAATCATGTAGTAACCAAAAGAGTGTTTAACAAAAAATATATATATTTTACAAAGAAACCCTTATTTCAGTAGAGACCCTTTGCCTTTGCCTGAGAGCTTTGCAGACTCTTGGCATTCTCTCCATCAGCTTCACCTGGAATGCTTTTCCAACAGTCTTGAAGGAGTTCCCACATATGCTGAGCACTTACTGGCTGCTTTTCCTTCACTCTGCTGTCCAACTCATGCCAAACCATCTCAATTGGGTTGAGGTCTGGTGATTGTGGAGGCCAGGTCACCTGATGCAGCACTCCATCACTCTCCTTCCTGTTCAAATAGCCCTTACACAGCCTGGAGGTGTGTTGGGTCATTGTACTGTTGAAATACAAATGATAGTCCCACTAAGCGCAAACCAGATGGGATGGTGTATTGCCGCAGAATGCTGTGGTAGTCATGCTGGTTAAGTGTGCCTTGAATTCTAAAAAAATCACTGATAGTGTCACCAGCAAAGCACCATCACACCTCCTCCTCCATGCTTCACGATGGGAACTACACATGCGGAGATCATCCGTTCACCTACTCTGCGTCTCACAAAGACACGGCGGTTGGAACCAAAAATCTCAAATTTGGACTAATCAGACCAAAGGACAGATTTCCACCGGTCAAATGTCCATTGCTCGTGTTTCTTGGCCCAACCAAGTCTCTTCTTCTTGTTAGTGTCCTTTAGTAGTGGTTTCTTTGCAGCAATTCGACCATAAAGGCCTGATTCACTGGGTCTCCTCTGAACAGTTGATGTTGAGATGTGTCTGTTACTTGAACTCTGTGAAGCATTTATTTGTGCTGCAATCTGAGGTGCAGTTAACTCTAATGAACTTATCCTCTGCAGCAGAGGTAACTCTGGGTCTTCCTTTCTTGTGGCGGTCCTCATGAGGCTGGTAACTCTAATGAACTTATCCTCTGCAGCAGAGGTAACTCTGGGTCTTCCTTTCCTGTGGCGGTCCTCATGAGAGACAGTTTCATCATAGCACTTGATGGTTTTTGCGACTGCAATTGAAGAAACATTCAAAGTACTTGACATTTTCCAGATTGACTAACCTTCATGTCTTAAAGTAATGTTGGACTGTCATTTCTCTTTGCTTATTTGAGCTGTTCTTGCCATAATATGGACTTGATCTTTTACCAAATAGGGCTATCTTCTGTATACCACCCCTACCTTGTCACAACACAACTGATTGGCTCAAACGCATTAAGAAGGAAGGAAATTCCCCAAATTAACTTTTAACAAGGCACACCTGTTTATTGAAATGCATTCCAGGTGATTACCTCATGGAGCTGGTTGAGAAAATACCAAGAGTGTACAAAGCTGTCATCAAGGCAAAGGGTGGCTACTTTGAAGAATCTCAAATATAAAATATATGTTTAACACTTTATTGGTTACTACATGATTCCATATGTGTTATTTCATAGTTTTGATGTCTTCACTATTATTCTACAATGTAGAAAATAGTAAAAATAAAATCCTTGAATGAGTAGGTGTTCTAAAACTTTTGACCGGTAATGTATATATATTTGTTTTTATATTTTCCTTTATTATTTTCCCCTAACCCTACCACCTCTCCCCTAATTGGAGTAAACTAAATGGATAACAACACTTAGGCTTCTATTTCCAGCTTATACATACTATATAAATCCTACGGACACAGTATATTTTACACTAGTTATCTTTTGTTTGTTTTTAATCCCATCCTTCAGCTCCCCTCAACCCCTCCCATCTATCTCTGACCACCATCCAGTCCCATCCTTCAGCTCCCCTCAACCCCTCCCATCTATCCTTGACCACCATCCAGTACCATCCTTCAGCTCCCCTCAACCCCTCCCATCTATCTCTGACCACCATCCAGTCTCATCCTCCAGCTCCCCTCGACCCCTCCCATCTATCTCCAGTTGTGATTTCTATTTGCCATATATTTTTCTACTGTGCTGTTTCACAAAAGTTCTGAACCTTTTTCTCATAGTTTCTACAAATTGTAAATTAAAAGGTAAAATGTTTTGCTAAGAGTATTGTTATATTATTGATTGATTGACTATTACTTTTTAAATCACCCAGCAGTGTCATTTGCAGAATTAGCTCCAGGTAAACATTTAAATTATTCAGCCATTCCTGAACCTGCGACCAAAAACAGCCTACATAATGGGTAGTATCAAAACAAGTGATCAAATGATTCTGTCTTTTCGCAGCAGAATCTGCAGAGCTGGGAAGGCTGTATCCCCCATATTTATAACATTCAATTGGTTGCAAGAATTTAGTATAATAATTTAAATTGAAAAACTCCTGCGTAGGTTTGAGTATCAGTTCATAAACTACGTGCCATGGAATCGGTACATCGAATATATCTTCCCAACTATTTTGCTATCTATATGGCACAGCTGTACATGTTTGGTCCATAAATGAAACTGGTATACTTTTTTATTAATAACAATTCTCTTTAGCCAATTTTGGTCTGTTAACGCAGATCAAAATCCCCTTTCCATATTTTTGCTGTAATGCTCCAATTAGTTGGTTGTAATTTTGGGTAGAGCAGACATTTCCATATGTCTGTGTTAGCTGCATGTGTGACATCACTCCACCAGTCCTATTTATGATATCATTTACAAAGATTATTCCGTTTTTACATTTTATTTTCTAAAATATTATTTTGTTTTGTTTCTTCAACTAGTATATTTTACTTTAATGTTTGTTGTATTTGTTCTGTCTTTTCTGGTGGATTAAACTGAAATTGCAACCAACTTTCTATGGCTTAAAGAAAAAAAGAAAGATATTTTGGAGATGATTTCCTTTTCAAATAACCGAAAAGTGAGGAGGTTGTAATCTGAATAAAGGAAATAAGGCTTAAACATTTCACTATTTATTTCCATAGTTCTCTTCACAGTAATATTCATCCTTCTGCACCCAGAAAGCAACTCTATCCATCAGTCTCTGGTGTCAGTTTCAACTCTTATCCATCAGTCTCTGGTGTCAGTTTCAACTCTTATCCATCAGTCTCTGGTGTCAGTTTCAACTCTTATCCATCAGTCTCTGGTGTCAGTTTCAACTCTTATCCATCAGTCTCTGGTGTCAGTTTCAACTCTTATCCATCAGTCTCTGGTGTCAGTTTCAACTCTTATCCATCAGTCTCTGGTGTCAGTTTCAACTCTTATCCATCAGTCTCTGGTGTCAGTTTCAACTCTTATCCATCAGTCTCTGGTGTCAGTTTCAACTCTTATCCATCAGTCTCTGGTGTCAGTTTCAACTCTTATCCATCAGTCTCTGGTGTCAGTTTAATTTAGCCAAATAACAGTGGTAGGCAGTTCTTCTACTGTCAATACTATTGCTCTTTAAGTATTATTTTGTGTTTCTGGATAAACTATTCTTTCAGTTGGCGTAGCAGGTCACTCAATGGACATTATGTATGGACAATAACACCTTCATATGTTATGAATCGGACTGAAACCCAATCTCTCTCTGTCCTGAATTTACTCAGTAAAACCTGGGGTCTATTTTCAGAAGGTTACAATGTTAACAGAACATTTAGAAAGAAATACAAAGTCCACAGGCGCATCGATGACACAAGAGAAGAAAAGTACTAAAAAAGACACATCTCTCAATTTGACACCATATCCCTTGTTGATTGATAGGTTACCATGGGAGAACAAAGGGAGGAAAAAAAATGACTAAAATTCACCCAAACCATCAACAATCTGTCCTTATTCTGCAAAACAGATCCTTTAGTAATATTTTTTTTTAAGGTCTGCTCATTTCAGCCTGTGCGTATAGTAGGACCTACATACATATCTCTGTCCTTATTCTAAAAAAAGCAGAGCAAATCTTGATTCTTTTTTTAGGTCTGCTCTGCTCTACACTGTCACTACCCAGCTAGCACATAATGTTCTGAGAACCATTTGTTTCTTAGAGCTTGGTGAGAGCGTGGTTGTCCTAATGGTTATGTTGCATAGAACCTTCCAACAACGTTCTGGAAGTGGTGCAGGACATCCAGCTAGCACATAACATTCCCAAGAACCATATCTCTCAGGTGGGAATTTCAGTACTTCAGTATAACGTCTCCTACAGGTTTCCTCATCGTTCTATTTAAAATTATGTTCTCAGAATGTTCAGAGAACGTTAAGAAACAACGTTCTTCTGTGGGAATTTCAGTACTTCAGTATAACGTCTAATACAGGTTTCCTCATCGTTCTATTTAAACTTCCAATAAAAAAAAAACTGAAAAAAATGTGTAACGTTCATAGAAAGTTCTGAGACTGTTATTTAAAAAAATATACATTCTGTTCTCCACGTCAATAAAACTCTGTCTATCCTCTATCTTGTTAAGTGTGTTCAGGTGTGTTGGCCACACCCACTAATTGGCCACACCTGATTTTAATGAGCGCTAGTTTCCTTAGAAATGGGGTCTGTTTGAATAGACTAAAATTAACAGCTTTGTATGAGTTTTAAAAGAAAACATGTCCTGTTAGCTCCATCCTGGTGGTGTAGTGGACTAATTGCATGGATAGAGAACAGAAGATTAGAAATCTAATCTTGCTGAATCTATGCCACAATAAAAAAGTAATGAGTTTGCATGATTAATGCCAAAGTAAATAAATGTCCATGTGTCATATCTATACTCGGAGTTCAAAACAGTTGAACTAAGCCAGCAGTGTTATTAAACGTTTTCTTGAAACATGTTCTCAGAACATTAATAAAAACTCTCAGGAAAACTTTCAGGGAACCATAATAAAACATTCCGTTCTTAGAACGTTTAAAAAAAAAGAAAAAAAAAGAAACAAATGGGAACCCAAAAAACGTACGTTCCCACAACTTCCAAGGAACCAAATGTGCTAGCTGGGTATAGTCCCTCTAGAGATGTTGATCTGCGTCACTCCTCCTAGCTTCTTCTTCAGCCTGCGTTTCAATGAAAAGAGAACAGGTTCTCGAGGGGGACAGGGCTGAGTTCAAGCCCCCAGATGTCATCCACTCCCCCACCTGGACCCTCACACAACCTATCTATCCTCTCATGTGCAACATTTTATTTCTTTTTATTGGCCCATCCACCAATCCACACTCCCCTCCACCAATCCACACTCCCATTCACCAATCCACACTCCCCTCCACCAATCCACACTCCCCTCCACCAATCCACACTCCCCTCCACCAATCCACACTCCCCTCCACCAATCCACACTCCCCTCCACCAATCCACACTCCCCTCCACCAATCCACACTCCCCTCCACCAATCCACACTCCCCTCCACCAATCCACACTCCCCTCCACCAATCCACACTCCCCTCCACCAATCCACACTCCCCTCCACCACCACACTCCCCTCCACCACCACACTCCCCTCCACCACCACACTCCCCTCCACCAATCCACACTCCCCTCCACCAATCCACACTCCCCTCCACCAATCCACACTCCCCTCCACCACCACACTCCCCTCCACCAATCCACACTCCCCTCCACCAATCCACACTCCCCTCCACCACCACACTCCCCTCCACCACCACACTCCCCTCCACCAATCCACAATCCACACTCCCATGGCTTGGGTGGCTGGAGTCCCTGATGATCTTTGTGGCAGTATGACAGTATGTTCTCGATGGTGCTCCTGTAGAACACTGTCAGGGACCTCTGGGACAGGCCGAATTTCTTCAGCATCCTGAGGTTGAAGAGTCGCTGTCGTGCCTTCTTCACTACGGTGTCCGTGTGGTTAGACCATTTCAGCTTCTCTGGGATGTGTACGCCAAGTAATTTGAAGTTATTTAATTTTGTTCATAACAGTTAGTGCATTCATCTTATGATAGCTATGTGTAGGCTTGGGTGGTGTACTGTATACGGTGCATTCTGAAAGTATACAGTACACCACCCAAGCCTACTTTTTCCACAATTTGTTATGTTACAGCCTTAATCTAAAATTGATTTAATAAATAATAATAAAAATCGTCAGCAATCTACACACATAATGACAAAGCGAAAACAGGTTTTTCAAAATGTTTGCGAATGTATCAACAACATAAAAAGTATTCAGACGCTTTGCTATGAGACTCAAATTAGATCTCAGGTGCATCCTGTTTCCATTGATCATCCTTGATGTTTCTACAACTTGACTGGAGTCCACCTGTGATAAATTCAATTGATTGGACATGATTTGGAAAGGCACACACCTGTCTATATAAGGTCCCACAGTTGACAGTACATGTCAGAGCAAAAATCCAGTCATGAGGTTGAAGGACTTGTCAAGGCACAGATCTGAGGAAAGGTACCAAAACATTTCTGCAGTATTGAAGGTCCCCAAGAACACAGTGACCTCCATCACTCTTAAATGGAAGAAGTTTGGAACCACCAAGACTCTTCCTAGAGCTGGCCGCCCGGCCAAACTGAGCAATCGGGGGAGAAGGGCCTTGGTATTGAATAGGCATTCGACCGGTATGGTGGATAGGCCGAGGCTACATGTTGATTTAACCTGTCAATCATTACAGATTTATCATTCAAATAAATTATTACCATTATGCTGTTATATAGTTAGAATGGTAAAAAAAAAGTACAAAAATTATTGATTGTATATCTGATAAATAAATTATTGATTGTATATCTGATTGTATAAACAGACACAGGTCAAGTCATTATAATGGCGCAGTAAAGAAATTGGTGCGACCAAACCAAGTTGTGGTGCCATTCAACTGAAAAGGTTAGTAGCACCGGTGGGAAACCGTGAGTGTTGGGGTTGGTTCTGACCCTACTTCAGCTTGTTGTGTCGATTACATCCAATCTCCTCTCTATTTAAATGTAGATTTTATTTTGTATTTTGCTTAGACGTCTGTGTTTGGGATTTTAAATATTGAAGATTGCAGTGATATAACTAGACTGGTGTACACACACACAAGGCACACACACAAGGCACACACACAAGGCACACACACAAGGCACACACACACACACACACACCACACACCACACACACACAGCACACAGCACACACACACACAGCACACACACACACACAGACGCAGCACACACACACAGCACAACACACACACACACAGACGCAGCACACACACACACATAAATGCACACACTTTAGACGGGTGTACTGAGTCATCAAAGTTCCCCTTTAAAACTAACAGCTGTGACGCCGCAGTCAGAAGTGAGAGGTCAACCCTAAAAACTAAAAATGCTCAGTCAGGCACAATGAAGAGACATTTTTCCTCATAAAACAGACAAGTATGCACACACACATACACACTCCCTCCCTCTCTGTCTCCCCTCCCTCTCCCTCTCCTCCCTCCCTCCTCCCTCCTCCCTCTCTGTCTCCTCCCTCCCTCCTCCCTCTCCCTCTCCTCCCTCCCTCCTCCCTCTCTCTCTCCTCCCTCCCTCCTCCCCCTCTGTCTCCTCCCTCCCTCCTCCCTCTCTGTCTCCTCCCTCCCTCTCCCTCTCCTCCCTCCCTCCTCCCTCTCTGTCTCCCCGGACATGTACTAGTCTGTGGCGACCTAAATGCCAGAACTGGACAAGAACCTGACACCCTCAGCACACAGGGAGGACAAACACCTACCTGGAGGTGACAGCATTCCCTCCCCCATATGCCCCACTAGGCACAACTATAACAACATAACCAACAAAAACGGGTCACAACTCCTGCAGCTCTTTCGCACGCTGGGTCTGTACATAGTCATAGTTAACAATAATGACAAAATGGTTTGATAAAGAATGGAAAAACCTAAGAAAGAAATTGAGAAACGTATCCAATCAAAAACATAGAGACCCAGAAAACCTGAGTCTACGCCTTCACTATGGTGAATCACTAAAACAATACAGAAATACACTACGGAAAAAGAAGGAACAACACATTAGAAATCAGCTCAATGTAATTGAAGAATCCATAGACTCTAACCACTTCTGGGAAAATTGGAAAACACTAAACAAACAACAACACGAAGAGTTATCTATCCAAGATGTCTGGATAAACCACTTCTCAAAACTTTTGGCTCTATAACAAAGAACAAACAGTAAAAACATACACATTATCAATTACAAATCTTAGTATCAACTATTAAAGACTACCAGAACCCACTGGATTATCCAATTACCTTGAATGAGCTACCGGATAAAATACAAACCCTCCAACCCAAAAAGGCCTGTGGTGTTGATGGTATCCTGAATGAAATTATAAAATATACAGACAACAAATTCCAATTGGCTATACTAAAACTCTAACATCATCCTTAGCTCTGGCATCTTCCCCAATATTTGGAACCAAGGAACCTGATCACCCCAATCCACAAAAGTGGAGACAAATTTGACCCCAATAACTACTGTGGGATATACAACCTTGGGAAAATCCCCTGCATTATCATTAACAGCAGACTTGTACATTTCATCAGTAACAACAATGTACTGAGCAAATGTCAAATTGGCTTTTTACCAAATTACCTGTACGACAGACCACGTATTCACCCTGCACACCCCAATCAACAAACAAACAAACCAAAACAAAGGCAAAGTCTTCTCATGCTTTGTTGATTTCAAAAACGCTTTTGACTCAATTTGGCATGAGGGTCTGCTATACAAATTAATGGAAAGTGGTGTTGGGGGAAAAACAAACAACATTATAAAATCCATGTACACAAACAACAAGTGTGAGGTTAAAATTGGCAAAAAAACACACGTTTCTTCCCACAGGAAGAATACCTGACCACTGTAACTGACCCAAAATGAAGAAAGCTTTGACAATGTACAGTCGTGGCCAAAAGTTTTGAGAATGACACAAATATTCATTTTAACATAGTCTGCTGCCTCAGTTTGTATGATGGCAATTTGCATATACACCAGAATGTTATGAAGAGTGATCAGATTAATTGAAAAAGCTTGTCCGGAGAAGACAAGGTGAGCGCTACCATCAGTCCTGTGTCATGCCAACAGTAAAGCATCCTGAGACCATTCATGTGTGGGGTTGCTTCTCAGCCAAGGGAGTGGGCTCACTCACAATTTTGCCTGAGAACACAACCATGAATAAAGAATGGTACCAACACATCCTCCGAGAGCAACTTCTCCCAACCATCCAGGAACAGTTTGGTGACGAACAATGCCTTTTCCAGCAAGATGGAGCACCTTGCCATAAGGAAAAATAGATAACTAAGTGGCTCGGGGAACAAACCATCAATATTTTGGGTCCATGGCCAGGAAACTGCCAGACCTTAATCCCATTGAGAACTTGTGGTCAATCCTCAAGAGGCAGGTGGACAAACAAAAACCCGCAAATTCTGACAAACTCCAAGTATTGATTATGCAAGAATGGGCTGCCATCAGTCAGGATGTGGCCCAGAAGTTAATTGACAGCATGCCAGGGTGAATTGCAGAGGTCTTGAAAAAGAAGGGTCAACACTGCAAATATTGACTCTTTGCATCAACTTCATGTAATTGTCAATAAAAGCCTTTGACACTTATGAAATTGTCACGACTTCCACCAAAGTCGGGTCCTCTCCTTGTTCGAGCGGCGCTCGGCGGTCGGCGTCGCCAGTCTTCTAGCCATCGTCGATCCACTTTTCATTTTCCATTTGTTTTGTCTTATTTTTCCTCACACCTGGTTTCAATTCCCTCATTTACTTGTTGTGTATTTAACCCTCTGTTCCCCCCATGTCTTTCTGTGGGATTGTTTAATGTAGTGCTTGTGCGCGTTCCCCTGGACAACGGGTTATTTTGTGCCCATTTACTCGTTGTTCTGGATGCCGTTGGTTTTGCATAATAAATCTCCGGTTATTACCAAGTTCTGCTCTCCTGTGCCTGACTTCCCATTACGCACCCCGCTACAGAAATGCTTGTAATTATACTTCAGTATTCCATAATAACATCTGACAAAAATATCTAAAGACACTGAAGCAGCAAACTTTGTGAAAATTTATATTTGTGTTATTCTCAAAACTTTTGGCAATGACTGTACAGACCCAGTGAACATAGCCTTGCTATTGAGAAAGGCCGCCGTAGGCAGACATGGCTCTCAAGAGAAGACAGGCTATGTGCACACTGCCCACAAAATGCCAAATGTACGACCACATTAGAGACACATATTTCCCTCAGATTACACAGATCCACAATGAATTCAAAAACAAACCCCCTTTTTATAAACTCCCATATCTACTGGGTGAAATACCCCAGTGTGCCATCACAGCAGCAAGATTTGTGACCTGTTGCCACAAGAAAAGGTCAACCAGTGAAGAACAAGCACCATTGTAAATACAACCCATATTTATGTTTATTTATTTTCCCTGTTGTACTTTAACTATTTGCACATCGTTACAACACTGTATATAGACATAATGACATTTGAAATGTCTTTATTCTTTTGGAATTTGTTATGTTTACTGCTAATTTGTATTGTTTATTTCACTTGTGTTTATTATCTATTTGTCACGTCCTGACCAGCAGAGGGAGTAGTGGTGTAGTATTTTGGTCAGGACGGGGCTGAAGAAGTCTGTGTTTTGTCTAGTATGTCTGTTTCTGTGTTAGTCTTGTGGCTCCTGATCAGGAACAGCTGGGGATCGTTGTTCCTGATTGGGAGTCATATATTTAGGAGTATGTTTGTCACTTGGGTTCGTGGGTGGTTGTGCTAACACTGCTAGTCTTTTTGTTTGTAGTAAGCCTGTTAGCCTGTCGTGAGTTTCGTGTTTATTGTTTTCCTGTGTATACTTTGCTTTAATTTATTATTCTTCACATTAAAAGATGAGTATCCACATTCCGCCTGCAGTTTGGTCCATTCAACATGGCTTCAACGTTTATGACACTATTTCACTTGCTTTGCAATGTTAACATATGTTTCCCATGCCAATAAAGCCCTTAAATTGAATTGACAGAGAGGGAGGGAGGGAGGGAAGGGGGAGACAGAGAGGGAGGGCAGGGGGAGAAAGAGAGGGAGGGCAGGGGGAGACATAGGGAGGAAACAGAGCGGGAGGAGGAGTGAGGGGGGAGATGGGTGAGGAGGGGGGAGACGGATGAGGAGAGGAGACGGGTGAGGAGGGAGGAGACAGGTGTGGAGGGGGAGAAGGGTGAGGAGGGGTGAGGAGGGGGGAGACGGGTGAGGAGGCAGGGGGGTGAGGACGGGTGAGGAGGAGGGAGAAGAGTGAAGAGGGAGGAGACGGGTGAGGAGGGGGGAGACAGGTGAGGATGCAGGGGGGTGAGGAGGGGGGAGAAGGGGGAGATTGTGGAGGGGGAGAAGGGTGTGGAGGAGGGGGTAGGGGGAGAAGGGTGTGGACGGGGGAGAAGGATGAGGAGGGAGGAGACGGGTGTGGAGGGGGGAGACGGATGTGGAGGGGGAGAAAGGTGAGGACGGGGAGACCGGTGTGGAGGGGGAGAAGGGTGAGGAGGGGGAAGAAGGGTGAGGAGGGGGGAAAAGGGTGTGGAGGGGGAAACAACTCTAGAGTTAAATTAAGGGTTATGGTTTAGGATACAGAAACAACTCTAGGGTTAACTTCGGGCATTCATTCCGATTGGTTAAAAATTCAGCCATTCATTCCCGATTGGTTAAATTAAGGATTAAGGTTTTGGATTGGGTTAAATTCAGCCATTAATTAAAACTCGCCTTGCTAACTCATTGTGGATGGGGTGGCACAGTGGACCAAGCAGTGAGTTCCCGTTCCCGCTCCCAGCTTCCGCTCCCAGCTCCCGCTACCAGCTCCCGTTCCCGCTCCCAGCTCCCGTTCCTGCTCCCAGCTCCCGCTCCCGTACCCGCTCCCAGCTTCCGCTCCCAGCTCCCGTTCCCGTTCCCAGCTCCCGTTCCCAGCTCCCGTTCCTGCTCCCAGCTCCCGTTCCCAGCTCCCGCTCCCAGCTTTCGCTCCCAGCTCCCGCTCCCAGCTCCCAGCTCCCGCTCCCAGCTTCCGTTCCCGCTCCCAGCTTCTGCTCCCAGCTCCCGCTCATAGCTCCCGTTCCCGCTCCCAGCTCCCATTCATTCACATTTACATTTACATTCAAGTAATTTAGCAGACACTCTTATCCAGGGCGATTTACAAATTGGTGCATTCACCTTTTGATATCCCATTTCCGCTCCTAGCTCCCGTTCCCGCTCCTAGCTCCCGTTCCCGCTCCCAGCTCCCGTTCCCGCTCCCAGCTCCTGCTCCCAGCTCCCAGCTTCCGCTCCCAGCTTCCGCTCATAGCTCCCGTTCCCAGCTCCCAGCTTCCGCTCCCAGCTCCCGTTCCCGCTCCTAGCTCCCAGCTTCCGCTCCCAGCTCCCAGCTTCCGCTCCCAGCTCCCATTCCCGCTCCTAGCTCCCGGCTCCCGTTCCCAGCTTCCGCTCCCAGCTCCCATTCCCGCTCCCAGCTCCCGTTCCTACTCCCAGCTCCCGCTCCCATACCCGCTCCCAGCTCCCGTTCCTGCTCCCAGCTTCCACTCCCAGCTCCCGTTCCCAGCTCCCAGCTCCCGCTCCCAGCTTCCGTTCCCGCTCCCAGCTCCTGTTCCTGCTCCCGTTCCCAGCTCCCAGCTCCCGTTCCCAGCTCCCGCTCCCAGCTTCCGCTCCCGTTCCCAGCTCCCGCTCCCAGCTTCCGTTCCCGCTCCCAGCTCCCGCTCCCAGCTTCCGCTCCCAGCTCCCAGCTCCCGCACCCAGCTCCCGTTCCCAGCTCCCGCTCCCAGCTTCCGTTCCCGCTCCCAGCTCCTGCTCCCAGCTCCCGTTCCTGCTCCCAGCTCCCGTTCCCAGCTCCCAGCTCCCGCTCCCAGCTTCCGTTCCCGCTCCCAGCTCCTGCTCCCAGCTCCCGTTCCCAGCTCCCAGCTTCCGCTCCCAGCTCCCGCTCCCAGCTCCCGTTCCCAGCTCCCGCTCCCAGCTCCCGTTCCTGCTCCCAGCTTCCGCTCCCAGCTCCCGCTCCCAGCTCCCGTTCCCAGCTCCCGTTCCCAGCTCCCGTTCCCAGCTCCCGTTCCTGCTCCCAGCTTCCGCTCCCAGCTCCTGCTCCCAGCTTCCGCTCCCAGCGCATTGCAGTTTTTACTTTTGCCACTAGTGGACAGTTGTGATGGTGTCTACCGACGTCAGCAAAAAAAAATGAAAGGACACTCACGCCTCTGGAACCATATCCAGCTTCCTCTCACTAAGAGAACAGAGCTGCCCTCATCTAGCCGGTACCGCGGCATTCAGAGTTCTCTACTGTACTTCACAACCATGGATCATAAACGGATGTCATGTATTGTATTTATTGTGTGGATAATGTGTTCTGAATGTGTTCTTGTACACTTTCATCCATCCAATAGAATAGATGACCCGAGAAAGTTCAGATGTGTTGTAAGATCTCCCCCCAAACCAGACAACAAATAATATACACTTACTTCATTTTGAGTAAAAAAATTATAATAATAAAAATTTAAAAAAACTATCTACATTGTCTAAACAAATTGCACGGGATATGATGCATGGAAAGTATGTATTTTCCCCAGTGAGACAGAGAGACTAAAGCGTGTGACATTTTGTGAACGATCCGTTCCCCTCAGACACAATGAATCAATACCTTGAGCAATCTCCCCTGGCCCAGGAAGTGCTGTCAGGAACATCCTAAATTAAGACCTGATTAATTGATTGTCAGAGTCAGAGTGAGACGTCAATGAAGTGGATAAGAGCAGCATGGCTCAATTTGTGATACAGGTAACTGCCAAAAATAAAGGAAACCCCAACATAAAGCGTCTTAATAGGGCGTTGGGCCACCAGCCACCAGCCACCAGAACAGCTTCAATGCGCCTTGGCATAGATACCTGTATTTCAGACTACAACCAAGAACCTAAACCATACTAACTACCTAACTATGCCGACTTTTATACTGAAACACAAATGCTGTGCTTTCCAATCATATCTCTATGATCTGTTTCATGTCCCTAGATTAGGCAACCATTTGTTTTTTAAATATTCCTGAATTAAATATTTTTCTCAAATTGACTTGTATAGTTAATAACAATTATTTACTACATTATTTTTTTTCGTCAGCGTAACACTATAACTGTGCATTATTGTGGGTAACCTCAACTTAATCATTACATTTGCATCAGTTACTGTACAAATGTTTTTTAATGTTTAATAATACGTTTAAACACAAATTAAAATGTGTCTGTGACGCTCGAGTTGACAGTAAAATGATCAAACAGACATAAAACATACACATTACACATTGAATATGTATATTCCAGTTTGCCAGAACATTATTTCCGTTCGTCACCGTTTCACGGGATAAAGGATTTATTTTGCGAGCGGCACCTTAAGTCTCCAACGTTACTATACGGTGTGATCAATGGTAATTCCATGGTTTTTCAGTCAAATCAGTTGTGGTGAAACCGGTCTACAGCGGTGCAGGTCAACATCTCAACAAGCACCATCGGTCTACGTTAACCGACC
The DNA here is from genome assembly GCF_901001165.1 of Salmo trutta. Classification (NCBI taxonomy): domain Eukaryota; kingdom Metazoa; phylum Chordata; class Actinopteri; order Salmoniformes; family Salmonidae; genus Salmo; species Salmo trutta. The sequence goes on along the minus strand of NC_042966.1, from coordinate 42,620,500 downwards.
TACACGTGGTGGACCGGGTGAGAAATATGGGCTATTTTCTTGGTAAACTATAGGACTGTGCATAAATCCTTATAATTCACTACATGATGCGGTACTCTACTCTTCTCTCCTCCTGTTAAATCCCCATGTTTCAGATGTTATCACTGATCAGTTATCAATCCTTTTGTCATTCAGAAAGTTTGATTTTTTTTTTTAAATTGTTATAGTTGCAATTGATCAGAATAAGACATTTGTGTTAACTATTAATAATCGTGCATTATCCATATGCAATTCTGATCAAGGAAAACATGTAAAACTAGAACCACAAAATCCCGTGTTCCAAGTCGTGGATAATAAAACGTTTTGGATTCATGCTCCCATTGATAAAGATCACATTCAGCAGGTTAACTGTTGTTGCACAGATAAAAAAGGAACTTACTTGATCCCAGAAAACAGTCCGTGATCCTTCGAAAACAGCTGGTCGAAGACGGACCATCTTCCATGTCTGCCGGTGAGCGAGCAGAGGGACAAGCTCCGGATAGAAACCAGGGTACCGTGCCTCTCTGATCAAACTCCCGCTGCTCACTACTACAACTGGAACGGTTGGTCCACAATGCTTGGAGATTATATGTCCTAGGTCCTAATAACCCGTGCCAACCGAGCCGGGAATACCGTGGTCGTGAGCAGTGCGTGGTCCGTTACCAGTACGGTAAACAAGAGGGTGTCCCCCTTCACTCGCCTTCCGAGGTGTAGATAAACGTCGGTTGGAAAGCCTCCTCTCCTCTCCTCGCCGTGGCAGCACTGAAGCAGTGAAAAGTACAAGATTAGGAAGAGAAAGAGCGCACGGTCTGGGAGGAAGGAGAAATGGGAGTGTACTGTATACACTCGACCGCGACGGATAAAATTAACCGGGAAGTGCAACGTACAGTTGGCGGCGACGCTGTACGCTGACTCCCGTCCGTCCCCCCCCGTCGCCCAGTCCAAAGCAAGCTGTTGTGTTTAGGCTAACTGATCCTGGGTGTCGCTGGGTTGCAGAAAGGGCTGAGCCACCGCCACACCACACGCCCGGCCAGTCGGCTACTCTCTGGAGACGGACGGGATGCTGTTCACACGAAAGCTGTCTCCAGATCGATAGGCTATGCGTGTTCAGGACTACAGCAGTGTGTCAGGAGCGGTAGGGGAGTGTATAGGCGTGTTTTCTCACGGTTGGTAACAATGTTTACATAAATCATTGGTTGGTAACCGCTGCTGTATCAGCCTATATCATCTATATTTTATTGATGTTAAAAGGCAAGACTTGGAGAATTCTCCACAAGAGGGAATAAGACAAATGGAATAGAATAGAGGAAGAATCACATTTGAATAGAATTAGCTATAGTCCCACTTTGCATTCTTTTTTTTATATGCAAACACAATGTACGCTTTGTCTCCAGCATTAGGCTAGTCCATATGCTACATAGCTAGTATAGGGCTTTGATTCAACATGGAAGAGTATATTTCTTTCTCTATCAAATTGTAGCAAAATCCAAATCAGAGAGTTGTTTGGCCTATATAGTGAAAATGAATAGTCTGGCCAGAGATACGCCAAACATTACACTGGTGAAGACCATGATGCACGACAAAGACAGCTAATCATTCTAAAATAAAGGCAGTCAGTCAGTCAGTCAGTCATTCTAAAATAAAGGCAGTCAGTCAGTCATTATAATATAAAGGCAGTCAGTCAGTCATTATAATATAAAGGCAGTCAGTCAGTCAGTCAGTCAGTCATTATAATATAAAGGCAGTCAGTCAGTCAGTCAGTCATTATAATATTAAGGCAGTCAGTCAGTCAGTCATTATAATATTAAGGCAGTCAGTCAGTCATTATAATATAAAGGCAGTCAGTCATTATAATATAAAGGCAGTCAGTCATTATAATATAGAAGCACAAATACACACTTTTATTCATCCGATTATATCTTCACATTCACAAAATAGCCCCTTAAAAAATATGAATGTATGAATGAATAAGTAGGCTGAATGCGCTTGATGACAGACAATTGTGATGCAATCCCGACGTCTGCACTCACACTTGAGGTATGTGTCAGTGTGTGTGTGTGTGTGTGTCAGTGTGTGTGTGTGTGTGTGGGGGGCGTATGTGTCTGTGTGTGTGACAGACAGAAAAGTTGTCTAACTGCTTAAACACACCCGACACATAACTACACATTTCAGTCATTATTTTGGAAACATTGCACATGATATTACCTCATCACACAAAAAAACAAAATACTGCAAAGTTGCTTAGGAACTAGAAGCAGAGCTGCCATGTCTGTTGGAACTAGAAACAGAGCTGCCATGTCTGTTGGAACTAGAAACAGAGCTGCCATGTCTGTTGGAACTAGAAGCAGAGCTGCCATGTCTGTTGGAACTAGAAACAGAGCTGCCATGTCTGTTGGAACTAGAAACAGAGCTGCCATGTCTGTTGGAACTAGAAGCAGAGCTGCCATGTCTGTTGGAACTAGAAACAGAGCTGCCATGTCTGTTGGAACTAGAAACAGAGCTGCCATGTCTGTTGGAACTAGAAACAGAGCTGCCATGTCTGTTGGAACTAGAAACAGAGCTGCCATGTCTGTTGGAACTAGAAGCAGAGCTGCCATGTCTGTTGGAACTAGAAGCAGAGCTGCCATGTCTGTTGGAACTAGAAACAGAGCTGCCATGTCTGTTGGAACTAGAAACAGAGCTGCCATGTTGGAACTAGAAACAGAGCTGCCATGTCTGTTGGAACTAGAAACAGAGCTGCCATGTCTGTTAGAACTAGAAACAGAGCTGCCATGTCTGTTGGAACTAGAAACAGATCTGCCATGTCTGTTGGAACTAGAAACAGAGCTGCCATGTCTGTTGGAACTAGAAACAGAGCTGCCATGTCTGTTGGAGCTAGAAACAGAGCTGCCATGTCTGTAGATACTGTAACCATCTGTAGATACTATACATCTGTAGACACTGTACATCTGTAGACACTGTACATCTGTAGATACTGTAACCATCTGTTGACACTGTAACCATCTGTAGATACTGTAACCGTCTGTAGACACTGTAACCATCTGTAGATACTGTAACCGTCTGTAGATACTGTAACTGTCTGTAGACACTGTAACCATCTGTAGATACTGTACATCTGTAGATACTGTAACCATCTGTAGATATTGTAACCATCTGTAGACACTGTAATCGTCTGTAGATACTGTAACCGTCTGTAGATACTGTAACCGTCTGTAGATACTGTACATCTGTAGATACTGTACATCTGTAGATACTGTAACCATCTGTAGACACTGTACATCTGTAGATACTGATCATCTGTAGATACTGATCATCTGTAGACACTGTAACCGTCTGTAAATACTGTAACCGTCTGTAGATACTGATCTGTAGACACTGTAACCGTCTGTAAATACTGTAACCGTCTGTAGATACTGATCTGTAACCGTCTGTAAATACTGTAACCGTCTGTAGATACTGTACATCTATAGACACTGTAACCATCTGTAGACACTGTAACCGTTTGTAGACACTGTACATCTGTAGATACTGATCATCTGTAGACACTGTAACCGTCTGTAAATATTGTAACCGTCTGTAGATACTGATCATCTGTAGACACTGTAACCATCTGTAGACACTGTAACCATCTGTAGATATTGTAACCATCTGTAGATACTGTACATCTGTAGATACTGTACATCTGTAGATACTGTAACCGTCTGTAGATACTGTACATCTGTAGATACTGTAACCGTCTGTAGATACTGTAACCGTCTGTAGTTACTGTAACCATCTGTAGACACTGTAACCATCTGTAGACACTGTAACCATCTGTAGACACTGTAACCATCTGTAGACACTGTAACGATCTGTAGACACTGTAACCATCTGTAGATACTGTTACCGTCTGTAGATACTGTAACCATCTGTAGACACTGTACATCTGTAGATACCTTACATCTGTAGATACTGTAACCATCTGTAGACAATTTAACCGTCTGTAAATACTGTAACCGTCTGTAGATACTGTTACCGTCTGTAGATACTGTTACCGTCTGTAGATACTGTAACCATCTGTAGATACTGTTACCGTCTGTAGATACTGTACATCTGTAGACACTTTAACCATCTGTAGATATTGTTACCGTCTGTAGATACTGTAACCATCTGTAGACACTATAACCATCTGTAGACACTATAACCATCTGTAGACACTGTAACCATCTGTAGACACTGTAACCGTCTGTAGTTACTGTAACCATCTGTAGACACTTTAACCATCTGTAGACACTATAACCATCTGTAGATACTGTAACCATCTGTAGACACTGTAACCATCTGTAGACACTGTAACCATCTGTAGATACTGTTACCGTCTGTAGATACTGTAACCATCTGTAGACACTGTACATCTGTAGATACCTTACATCTGTAGATACTGTAACCGTCTGTAGATACTGTTACCGTCTGTAGATACTGTAACCATCTGTAGATACTGTAGCCGTCTGTAGATACTGTAACCATCTGTAGATACTGTAGCCGTCTGTAGATACTGTTACCGTCTGTAGATACTGTTACCGTCTGTAGATACTGTACATCTGTAGACACTAACCGTTTATAGACACTGTACATCTGTAGACACTGTAACCATCTGTAGACACTGTAACCATCTGTAGACACTGTACATCTGTAGATACTGTAACCGTCTGTAGATACTGTACATCTGTAGATACTGATCATCTGTAGACACTGTAACCATCTGTAGACACTGTAACCATCTGTAGATACTGTAACCATCTGTAGATACTGTAACCATCTGTAGACACTGTACATCTGTAGATACTGTACATCTGTAGACACTGTAACCGTTTGTAGACACTGCACATCTGTAGATACTGATCATCTGTAGACACTGTAACCGTCTGTAAATATTGTAACCGTCTGTAGATACTGATCATCTGTAGACACTGTAACCATCTGTAGATACTGTAACCATCTGTAGATACTGTTACCGTCTGTAGATACTGTAACCATCTGTAGATACTGTAACCATCTGTAGACACTGTACATCTGTAGATACTGTACATCTGTAGACACTGTAACCGTCTGTAGATACTGATCATCTGTAGACACTGTAACCATCTGTAGATACTGTAACCATCTGTAGATACTGTACATCTGTAGATACTGTAACCATCTGTAGATACTGTAACCATCTGTAGACACTGTACCGTCTGTAGATACTGTAACCGTCTGTAAATACTGTAACCGTCTGTAGAGGTTGAAGTTAGGGCTTGGTTTAGGGTTAAAAGATAGTTTGTGTAAATGTTACTGAATACCTTTCACTATCCACATAAAGTGTTACCACAAATTAAACAATAAAACATCAAAAGCTCAAGTCTGAGGCATTTCTATATCAGTCTCTAATCAACCATAATCATGCCATGCATATATTATGCCTCTCTAATCACATTAATTAATGTATTCCTGTGGACCTTAGAATCACTCCAAGTAGACCAGCCTAGTGCAGGATAGTGGGACCTTAGAATCACTCCAAGTAGACCAGCCTAGTGCAGGATAGTGGGACCTTAGAATCACTCCAAGTAGACCAGCCTAGTGCAGGATAGTGGGACCTTAGAATCACTCCGTAGACCAGCCTAGTGCAGGATAGTGGGACCTTAGAATCACTCCAAGTAGACCAGCCTAGTGCAGGATAGTGGGACCTTAGAATCACTCCGTAGACCAGCCTAGTGCAGGAAAGTGGGACCTAAATGTTTAATCAGCAAATTACAATATGGATTAATTCAACAATACTTACCACTGTAACTAAATATGTCTTAGAAACTGGAGGGAAAAATAACAGAAAAAATCAACCTCTCACACTATTTGCTTTCAGTTAGTGTGGCATGGTGATGATAGTTATTGTTGAGGTGGGCTCAAACTCATGAAAATATTCATACTACATGAAAATACCATAAATATATTATGAACTCAGAAATACAATGCAGACAGTAGGATATCATTCTTGAGGTGAGCCATACAATTACCATACATATTTTGAACAAAAAAAAAAACAATAAAATACTGCGGGACCTATCTAATTATCCCAGTAGAGTTGGGTTTCAGTCAGCCAGGACCTATCCCAGTAAAGTTGGGTTTCAGTCAGCCAGGACCTATCCCAGTAGAGTTGGGTTTCAGTCAGCCAGGACCTATCTAATTAACCCAGTAGAGTTGGGTTTCAGTCAGCCAGGACCTATCTAATTATCCCAGTAGAGTTGGGTTTCAGTCAGCCAGGACCTATCTAATTATCCCAGTAGAGTTGGGTTTCAGTCAGCCAGGACCTATCTAATTATCCCAGTAGAGTTTGGGTTTCAGTCAGCCAGGACCTATCTAATTATCCCAGTAGAGTTGGGTTTCAGTCAGCCAGGACCTATCTAATTATCCCAGTAGAGTTGGGTTTCAGTCAGCCAGGACCTATCTAATTATCCCAGTAGAGTTGGGTTTCAGTCAGCCAGGACCTATCTAATTATCTCAGTAGAGTTGGGTTTCAGTCAGCCAGGACCTATCTAATTATCCCAGTAGAGTTGGGTTTCAGTCAGCCAGGACCTATCTAATTAACCCAGTAGAGTTGGGTTTCAGTCAGCCAGGACCTATCTAACTATCCCAGTAGAGTTGGGTTTCAGTCAGCCAGGACCTAATTATCCCACTAGAGTTGGGTTTCAGTCAGCCAGGACCTATCTAATTATCCCAGTAGAGTTGGGTTTCAGTCAGCCAGGACCTATCTAATTATCCCAGTAGAGTTGGGTTTCAGTCAGCCAGGACCTATCTAATTAACCCAGTAGAGTTGGGTTTCAGTCAGCCAGGACCTATCTAACTATCCCAGTAGAGTTGGGTTTCAGTCAGCCAGGACCTAATTATCCCAGTAGAGTTGGGTTTCAGTCAGCCAGGACCTATCTAATTATCCCAGTAGAGTTGCGTTTCAGTCAGCCAGGACCTAATTATCCCAGTAGAGTAGGGTTTCAGTCAGCCAGGACCTATCTAATTATCCCAGTAGAGTTGGGTTTCAGTCAGCCAGGACCTAACTATCCCAGTAGAGTTGGGTTTCAGTCAGCCAGGACCTATCTAATTATCCCAGTAGAGTTGGGTTTCAGTCAGCCAGGACCTATCTAATTATCCCAGTAGAGTTGGGTTTCAGTCAGCCAGGACCTAATTATCCCAGTAGAGTTGGGTTTCAGTCAGCCAGGACCTATCTAATTATCCCAGTAGAGTTGGGTTTCAGTCAGCCAGGACCTAATTATCCCAGTAGAGTAGGGTTTCAGTCAGCCAGGACCTATCTAATTATCCCAGTAGAGTTGGGTTTCAGTCAGCCAGGACCTAATTATCCCAGTAGAGTAGGGTTTCAGTCAGCCAGGACCTATCTAATTATCCCAGTAGAGTTGAGTGTCAGTCAGCCAGGACCTAATTATCCCAGTAGAGTAGGGTTTCAGTCAGCCAGGACCTATCTAATTATCCCAGTAGAGTTGGGTTTCAGTCAGCCAGGACCTAACTATCCCAGTAGAGTTGGGTTTCAGTCAGCCAGGACCTATCTAATTATCCCAGTAGAGTTGGGTTTCAGTCAGTCAGGACCTATCTTATTATCCCAGTAGAGTTGGGTTTCAGTCAGCCAGGACCTATCTAATTATCCCAGTAGAGTAGGGTTTCAGTCAGCCAGGACCTATCTAATTATCCCAGTAGAGTTGGGTTTCAGTCAGCCAGGACCTATCTAATTATCCCAGTAGAGTTGGGTTTCAGTCAGCCAGGACCTATCTAATTATCCCAGTAGAGTTGGGTTTCAGTCAGCCAGGACCTATCTAATTATCCCAGTAGAGTTGGGTTTCAGTCAGCCAGGACCTATCTAATTAACCCAGTAGAGTTGGGTTTCAGTCAGCCAGGACCTATCTAACTATCCCAGTAGAGTTGGGTTTCAGTCAGCCAGGACCTAATTATCCCAGTAGAGTTGGGTTTCAGTCAGCCAGGACCTATCTAATTATCCCAGTAGAGTTGGGTTTCAGTCAGCCAGGACCTATCTAATTATCTCAGTAGAGTTGGGTTTCAGTCAGCCAGGACCTAATTATCCCAGTAGAGTAGGGTTTCAGTCAGCCAGGACCTATCTAATTATCCCAGTAGAGTTGCGTTTCAGTCAGCCAGGACCTAATTATCCCAGTAGAGTTGGGTTTCAGTCAGCCAGGACCTATCTAATTATCCCAGTAGAGTAGGGTTTCAGTCAGCCAGGACCTATCTAATTATCCCAGTAGAGTTGCGTTTCAGTCAGCCAGGACCTAATTATCCCAGTAGAGTAGGGTTTCAGTCAGCCAGGACCTATCTAATTATCCCAGTAGAGTTGGGTTTCAGTCAGCCAGGACCTAACTATCCCAGTAGAGTTGGGTTTCAGTCAGCCAGGACCTATCTAATTATCCCAGTAGAGTTGGGTTTCAGTCAGCCAGGACCTATCTAATTATCCCAGTAGAGTTGGGTTTCAGTCAGCCAGGACCTATCTAATTATCCCAGTAGAGTTGGGTTTCAGTCAGCCAGGACCTATCTAATTATCCCAGTAGAGTTTGGGTTTCAGTCAGCCAGGACCTATCTAATTATCCCAGTAGAGTTGGGTTTCAGTCAGCCAGGACCTAATTATCCCAGTAGAGTAGGGTTTCAGTCAGCCAGGACCTATCTAATTATCCCAGTAGAGTTGGGTTTCAGTCAGCCAGGACCTAACTATCCCAGTAGAGTTGGGTTTCAGTCAGCCAGGACCTATCTAATTATCCCAGTAGAGTTGGGTTTCAGTCAGTCAGGACCTATCTTATTATCCCAGTAGAGTTGGGTTTCAGTCAGCCAGGACCTATCTAATTATCCCAGTAGAGTAGGGTTTCAGTCAGCCAGGACCTATCTAATTATCCCAGTAGAGTTGGGTTTCAGTCAGCCAGGACCTATCTAATTATCCCAGTAGAGTTGGGTTTCAGTCAGCCAGGACCTATCTAATTATCCCAGTAGAGTTGGGTTTCAGTCAGCCAGGACCTATCTAATTATCCCAGTAGAGTTGGGTTTCAGTCAGCCAGGACCTATCTAATTAACCCAGTAGAGTTGGGTTTCAGTCAGCCAGGACCTATCTAACTATCCCAGTAGAGTTGGGTTTCAGTCAGCCAGGACCTAATTATCCCAGTAGAGTTGGGTTTCAGTCAGCCAGGACCTATCTAATTATCCCAGTAGAGTTGGGTTTCAGTCAGCCAGGACCTATCTAATTATCTCAGTAGAGTTGGGTTTCAGTCAGCCAGGACCTAATTATCCCAGTAGAGTAGGGTTTCAGTCAGCCAGGACCTATCTAATTATCCCAGTAGAGTTGCGTTTCAGTCAGCCAGGACCTAATTATCCCAGTAGAGTTGGGTTTCAGTCAGCCAGGACCTATCTAATTATCCCAGTAGAGTAGGGTTTCAGTCAGCCAGGACCTATCTAATTATCCCAGTAGAGTTGCGTTTCAGTCAGCCAGGACCTAATTATCCCAGTAGAGTAGGGTTTCAGTCAGCCAGGACCTATCTAATTATCCCAGTAGAGTTGGGTTTCAGTCAGCCAGGACCTAACTATCCCAGTAGAGTTGGGTTTCAGTCAGCCAGGACCTATCTAATTATCCCAGTAGAGTTGGGTTTCAGTCAGCCAGGACCTATCTAATTATCCCAGTAGAGTTGGGTTTCAGTCAGCCAGGACCTATCTAATTATCCCAGTAGAGTTGGGTTTCAGTCAGCCAGGACCTATCTAATTATCCCAGTAGAGTTTGGGTTTCAGTCAGCCAGGACCTATCTAATTATCCCAGTAGAGTTGGGTTTCAGTCAGCCAGGACCTATCTAATTATCCCAGTAGAGTTGGGTTTCAGTCAGCCAGGACCTATCTAATTATCCCAGTAGAGTTGGGTTTCAGTCAGCCAGGACCTATCTAATTATCTCAGTAGAGTTGGGTTTCAGTCAGCCAGGACCTATCTAATTATCCCAGTAGAGTTGGGTTTCAGTCAGCCAGGACCTATCTAATTAACCCAGTAGAGTTGGGTTTCAGTCAGCCAGGACCTATCTAACTATCCCAGTAGAGTTGGGTTTCAGTCAGCCAGGACCTAATTATCCCAGTAGAGTTGGGTTTCAGTCAGCCAGGACCTATCTAATTATCCCAGTAGAGTTGGGTTTCAGTCAGCCAGGACCTATCTAATTATCCCAGTAGAGTTGGGTTTCAGTCAGCCAGGACCTATCTAATTAACCCAGTAGAGTTGGGTTTCAGTCAGCCAGGACCTATCTAACTATCCCAGTAGAGTTGGGTTTCAGTCAGCCAGGACCTAATTATCCCAGTAGAGTTGGGTTTCAGTCAGCCAGGACCTATCTAATTATCCCAGTAGAGTTGCGTTTCAGTCAGCCAGGACCTAATTATCCCAGTAGAGTAGGGTTTCAGTCAGCCAGGACCTATCTAATTATCCCAGTAGAGTTGGGTTTCAGTCAGCCAGGACCTAACTATCCCAGTAGAGTTGGGTTTCAGTCAGCCAGGACCTATCTAATTATCCCAGTAGAGTTGGGTTTCAGTCAGCCAGGACCTATCTAATTATCCCAGTAGAGTTGGGTTTCAGTCAGCCAGGACCTATCTAATTAACCCAGTAGAGTTGGGTTTCAGTCAGCCAGGACCTATCTAACTATCCCAGTAGAGTTGGGTTTCAGTCAGCCAGGACCTAATTATCCCAGTAGAGTTGGGTTTCAGTCAGCCAGGACCTATCTAATTATCCCAGTAGAGTTGGGTTTCAGTCAGCCAGGACCTAATTATCCCAGTAGAGTAGGGTTTCAGTCAGCCAGGACCTATCTAATTATCCCAGTAGAGTTGGGTTTCAGTCAGCCAGGACCTAATTATCCCAGTAGAGTAGGGTTTCAGTCAGCCAGGACCTATCTAATTATCCCAGTAGAGTTGAGTGTCAGTCAGCCAGGACCTAATTATCCCAGTAGAGTAGGGTTTCAGTCAGCCAGGACCTATCTAATTATCCCAGTAGAGTTGGGTTTCAGTCAGCCAGGACCTAACTATCCCAGTAGAGTTGGGTTTCAGTCAGCCAGGACCTATCTAATTATCCCAGTAGAGTTGGGTTTCAGTCAGTCAGGACCTATCTTATTATCCCAGTAGAGTTGGGTTTCAGTCAGCCAGGACCTATCTAATTATCCCAGTAGAGTAGGGTTTCAGTCAGCCAGGACCTATCTAATTATCCCAGTAGAGTTGGGTTTCAGTCAGCCAGGACCTATCTAATTATCCCAGTAGAGTTGGGTTTCAGTCAGCCAGGACCTAATTATCCCAGTAGAGTTGGGTTTCAGTCAGCCAGGACCTATCTAATTATCCCAGTAGAGTTGGGTTTCAGTCAGCCAGGACCTATCTAATTATCTCAGTAGAGTTGGGTTTCAGTCAGCCAGGACCTAATTATCCCAGTAGAGTAGGGTTTCAGTCAGCCAGGACCTATCTAATTATCCCAGTAGAGTTGCGTTTCAGTCAGCCAGGACCTAATTATCCCAGTAGAGTTGGGTTTCAGTCAGCCAGGACCTATCTAATTATCCCAGTAGAGTAGGGTTTCAGTCAGCCAGGACCTATCTAATTATCCCAGTAGAGTTGCGTTTCAGTCAGCCAGGACCTAATTATCCCAGTAGAGTAGGGTTTCAGTCAGCCAGGACCTATCTAATTATCCCATTAGAGTTGGGTTTCAGTCAGCCAGGACCTAACTATCCCAGTAGAGTTGGGTTTCAGTCAGCCAGGACCTATCTAATTATCCCAGTAGAGTTGGGTTTCAGTCAGCCAGGACCTATCTAATTATCCCAGTAGAGTTGGGTTTCAGTCAGCCAGGACCTATCTAATTATCCCAGTAGAGTTGGGTTTCAGTCAGCCAGGACCTATCTAATTATCCCAGTAGAGTTTGGGTTTCAGTCAGCCAGGACCTATCTAATTATCCCAGTAGAGTTGGGTTTCAGTCAGCCAGGACCTATCTAATTATCCCAGTAGAGTTGGGTTTCAGTCAGCCAGGACCTATCTAATTATCCCAGTAGAGTTGGGTTTCAGTCAGCCAGGACCTATCTAATTATCTCAGTAGAGTTGGGTTTCAGTCAGCCAGGACCTATCTAATTATCCCAGTAGAGTTGGGTTTCAGTCAGCCAGGACCTATCTAATTAACCCAGTAGAGTTGGGTTTCAGTCAGCCAGGACCTAATTATCCCAGTAGAGTAGGGTTTCAGTCAGCCAGGACCTATCTAATTATCCCAGTAGAGTTGCGTTTCAGTCAGCCAGGACCTAATTATCCCAGTAGAGTTGGGTTTCAGTCAGCCAGGACCTATCTAATTATCCCAGTAGAGTAGGGTTTCAGTCAGCCAGGACCTATCTAATTATCCCAGTAGAGTTGCGTTTCAGTCAGCCAGGACCTAATTATCCCAGTAGAGTAGGGTTTCAGTCAGCCAGGACCTATCTAATTATCCCAGTAGAGTTGGGTTTCAGTCAGCCAGGACCTAACTATCCCAGTAGAGTTGGGTTTCAGTCAGCCAGGACCTATCTAATTATCCCAGTAGAGTTGGGTTTCAGTCAGCCAGGACCTATCTAATTATCCCAGTAGAGTTGGGTTTCAGTCAGCCAGGACCTATCTAATTATCCCATTAGAGTAGGGTTTCAGTCAGCCAGGACCTATCTAATTATCCCAGTAGAGTTGGGTTTCAGTACCTCTGGGGTTTTTTTACACTGTGAGGTTTATTCAGAGGATTTCCTGTATCATTTCGACATCAGTTTGCAGCGCCTCACACAGTTCCCAAACACTTGCATATATGTCAGCCCTGATCTGTGTAGTACGCTGAGCTCGCGAGCCTCGCTCTCTGTTCCAAATGGCACCCTGTTCCCTTTATAATTCGCTACTTTGTGACTAGGGTGCATAGGACTCTGTTCAAAAGTAGTGCACCAAATAGGGAATAGGGTGCCTTTTGGGATGCAGCCTCTGGGTTAGCTGTTAGCTGTTAGCGGTTACAGTAGCTGTGGGATAGTAGTAAAGTCCCATTGCTCCAGGGCGATAGGCTGACCCATTTTGCAATGGGCAAAAGGTATAGGTACATTGTATCAAGGACTTATCTGGGCTAATGATTGTAAGCTATCAAATCAGCTTGCTGCAAGGACAATACTCTTTAAATAATTATATATAATCTATAACTGACTTGACTTGGGTTTCACAAGCGTGATAGACTATGGGCACTAATATGACTTTCTGCAATCTTAAAACGCATTTTGATTAGTTTGATTTGAGGAAGAGATCAATCTATTGTCAATTTAATAAAATAATCTAATACCCTTGCCTTTCTTCTACTACTTGTCATTTTTACTAGCACTGAGTTTGCTGATAGCTGTTTCATTGAGGAAAAGTGGTTCTTACTATGACTGTGATATGTAGTACTTACTATGACTGGTAGTACTTACTATGACTGTGATATGTAGTACTTACTATGACTGGTAGTACTTACTATGACTGTGATATGTAGTACTTACTATGACTGTGATATGTAGTACTTACTATGACTGTGATAGGTAGTACTTACTATGACTGTGATATATAGTACTTACTATGACTGTGATATGTAGTACTTACTATGACTGTGATATGTAGTACTTACTATGACTGTGATATGTAGTACTTACTATGACTGTGATATGTAGTACTTACTATGACTGTGATATGTAGTACTTACTATGACTGTGATAGGTAGTACTTACTATGACTGGTAGTACTTACTATGACTGTGATATATAGTACTTACTATGACTGTGATATGTAGTACTTACTATGACTGTGATATGTAGTACTTACTATGACTGTGATATGTAGTACTTACTATGACTGTGATATGTAGTACTTACTATGACTGTGATATATAGTACTTACTATGACTGTGATATATAGTACTTACTATGACTGTGATATATAGTACTTACTATGACTGTGATATGTAGTGGTCTCACCTAGCTACATTAAGACGAATGCACTAACTGTAAGTCACACTGGATAAGAGAGTCTGATAAAATACATTTACATTTTATTTATTTATTTAAAGTAATCACTGTCAGTTAAAACCACAAATATATTTTCAAGTTGTTCAATCCAATAACGCTTTCCATAATTCAAATAAAAAAAATGCCTAACATCATGTGGATCTTGTTTTCTCCCAGAAAACCTTCAGAATCAGCTGGTCCTAATCCGTACCAGCACCAATGAGATTGTATTATTCTACATGTATTATTCAACATGAATTGTCACATCAAGATGGAAAATAAAGAATAAGTCATCCTATTTTGTAATAATTTCATTGTTTTCAAGTTAAGAGAGGAAAATGTTTGGTGGGAAGTACAGAAGAAGGAACCACTTTAAAAGAAGCAAACTCTCAAAATTCAAAAAGGCTAAATCCTCAACAACAGATGGTTGAAATCTTTCAGAATGGCTGACTTGTGTTCTAGAAGAAACACTATTTTGGGTGACTTTTACTGAGGAGTGGCTTCCGTCTGGCCACTCTACCATAAAAGCCTGATAGGTGGAATGCTGCAGAGATGGTTGTACTTTTGGATGGTTCTCCCATCTCCACAGAGGAACTCTAGAGCTCTTTCAGAGTGACCATCAGGTTCTTGGTCACCTCCATGACCAAGGCCCTTCTCGTCTGCTAAAAGAGTCTCCTTGCAGATGTAACATCACTCTAACTCTGGTGACAGGACAGCCTATCATGACAGGCAGAATCTTTTCCCAGGGAATTTCCATGTGAACATAGGACAACTCATCTCTCTCTGTCTTCCTACATCTGTAGCTGGAATGTGGACGCCTGCTCCTTTCCCGTGCACTGATCCATCCCTCCCTCCATCCCTCCCTCCATCCTTCCCTCCCTCTCTCATCCCTCCCTCCCTCTCTCTCTCATCCCTCCCTCCCTCTCTCTCTCATCCCTCCCTCCATCCTTCCCTCCCTCCCTCTCGCATCCCTCCCTCCCTCTCTCTCTCATCCCTCCCTCCCTCTCTCTCTCATCCCTCCCTCCCTCTCTCTCTCATCCCTCCCTCCCTCTCTCTCTCATCCCTCCCTCCCTCTCTCTCTCATCCCTCCCTCCATCCTTCCCTCCCTCTCTCATCCCTCCATCCCTCCCTCTCTCATCCCTCCCTCCCTCCCTTTCTCATCCCTCCATCCCTCTCTCTCTCATCCCTCCCTCCCTCTCTCTCTCATCCCTCCCTCCATCCTTCCCTCCCTCCCTCTCTCATCCCTCCCTCCCTCTCTCTCTCATCCCTCCCTCCCTACCTCTCTCATCCCTCCCTCCCTCTCTCTCTCATCCCTCCCTCTCTCTCTCTCATCCCTCCATCCCTCTCTCTCTCATCCCTCCCTCCCTCTCTCTCTCATCCCTCCCTCCCTCCCTTTCTCTCTCATCCCTCCCTCCATCCTTCCCTCCCTCCATCCCTCCCTCCCTCCCTCTCTCTCTCATCCCTCCCTCTCTCATCCCTCCCTCCCTCTCTCTCTCATCCCTCCCTCCCTCCCTCTCTCTCTCATCCCTCCCTCTCTCTCTCTCTCATCCCTCCCTCCCTCTCTCTCTCATCCCTCCCTCCCTCTCTCTCTCATCCCTCCCTCCATCCTTCCCTCCCTCTCTCATCCCTCCATCCCTCCCTCCCTCCCTCTCTCATCCCTCCCTCCCTCTCTCTCTCATCCCTCCCTCCCTCTCTCTCTCATCCCTCCCTCCATCCTTCCCTCCCTCTCTCATCCCTCCCTCCCTCTCTCATCCCTCCCTCCCTCCCTCTCTCATCCCTCCATCCCTCTCTCTCATCCCTCCCTCCATCCTTCCCTCCCTCTCTCATCCCTCCCTCCCTCTCTCATCCCTCCCTCCCTCTCTCTCTCATCCCTCCCTCCATCCTTCCCTCCCTCCCTCCCTCATCCATCCCTCCCTCCCTCTCTCATCCCTCCCTCCCTCCCTCTCTCATCCCTCCCTCCCTCTCTCTCTCATCCCTCCCTCCATCCTTCCCTCCCTCCCTCATCCATCCCTCCCTCCCTCTCTCATCCCTCCCTCCCTCTCTCTCTCATCCCTCCCTCCATCCTTCCCTCCCTCTCTCATCCCTCCCTCCCTCCCTCCATCCCTCCCTCCCTCTCTCTCTCATCCCTCCTTCCCTCCCTCTCTCATCCCTCCCTCCCTCTCTCTCTCATCCCTCCTTCCCTCCCTCTCTCATCCCTCCCTCCCTCTCTCTCTCATCCCTCCCTCCCTCTCTCTCTCATCCCTCCCTCTCTCTCTCATCCCTCCCTCCCTCCTCTCTCTCATCCCTCCCTCCCTCTCTCTCTCATCCCTCCCTCCCTCTCTCTCTCATCCCTCCCTCCATCCTTCCCTCCCTCTCTCATCCCTCCATCCCTCCCTCTCTCATCCCTCCCTCCCTCCCTCTCTCATCCCTCCCTCCCTCTCTCATCCCTCCATCCCTCTCTCTCATCCCTCCCTCCATCCTTCCCTCCCTCTCTCATCCCTCCCTCCCTCCCTCTCTCATCCCTCCCTCCCTCTCTCATCCCTCCATCCCTCTCTCTCATCCCTCCCTCCATCCTTCCCTCCCTCTCTCATCCATCCCTCCCTCCCTCTCTCATCCCTCCCTCCCTCCCTCTCTCATCCCTCCCTCCCTCTCTCTCTCATCCCTCCCTCCATCCCTCCCTCCCTCCCTCATCCATCCCTCCCTCCCTCTCTCATCCCTCCATCCCTCCCTCATCCATCCCTCCCTCCCTCTCTCATCCCTCCATCCCTCCCTCTCTCATCCCTCCCTCTCTCCCTCTCTCATCCCTCCCTCCCTCTCTCATCCCTCCCTCCCTCCCTCTCTCATCCCTCCATCCCTCCCTCTCTCATCCCTCCATCCCTCCCTCCCTCATCCATCCCTCCCTCCCTCTCTCATCCCTCTATCCCTCCCTCCCTCATCCATCCCTCCCTCCCTCTCTCATCCCTCCATCCCTCCCTCTCTCATCCCTCCATCCCTCCCTCTCTCATCCCTCCCTCCCTCCCTCTCTCATCCCTCCCTCCCTCCCTCTCTCATCCCTCCATCCCTCCCTCTCTCATCCCTCCATCCCTCCCTCCCTCATCCATCCCTCCCTCCATCCTTCCCTCCCTCCCTCCCTCATCCATCCATCCCTCCCTCTCTCATCCCTCCCTCCCTCTCTCATCCCTCCCTCCCTCCCTCTCTCATCCCTCCATCCCTCTCTCTCATCCCTCCCTCCATCCTTCCCTCCCTCTCTCATCCCTCCCTCCCTCCATCCCTCCCTCCCTCTCTCTCTCATCCCTCCTTCCCTCCCTCTCTCATCCCTCCCTCCCTCTCTCTCTCATCCCTCCTTCCCTCCCTCTCTCATCCCTCCTTCCCTCTCTCTCATCCCTCCCTCCCTCCCTCCATCCCTCCCTCCCTCTCTCTCTCTCTCATCCCTCCTTCCTTCCCTCCCTCTCTCATCCCTCCCTCCCTCTCTCTCTCATCCCTCCTTCCCTCTCTCTCTCATCCCTCCTTCCCTCCCTCTCTCATCCCTCCCTCTCTCATCCCTCCCTCCATCCTTCCCTCCCTCTCTCATCCCTCCCTCCCTCTCTCTCTCATCCCTCCCTCTCTCATCCCTCCCTCCACAACTTCAAAGTGAGAAGGAAAACTACGTGGTTTTCTCTGTCATCTCAAACACAGAAATATAATAATATCACTGACATGGACCATAATAGTACAAGGGTTAAAACTACGGGTCACCGACTTGACAAAAGTGATCCCCTCGAACGCGCCCCATTGAGATGAGGAGATGTAAGACTTTTCTCTCACACAGTCACACAGAGTATCTGCACGTGCACCGGCACGCTTCACACTGCTAGAACGTGGTTACCAAAGAAGTTTAGCCTCGCGCCTCAACGCTCATCATTGTTGCGGAAATTGGCCCACTACTGTTTATTTCATGCATCGATGTCATTACGCTGAGTCTAACTTTAAACCCAACCTATGACCTGACCCATCACCTTATGCATTACTGCCCCACAGTGGCAGTAAGTGGAATTACGCAATACTGCCCCACAGTGGCAGGAAGTGGAAATACGCAATACTGCCCCACAGTGGCAGGAAGTGGAAATACGCAATACTGCCCCACAGTGGCAGGAAGTGGAATTACGCATTACTGCCCCACAGTGGCAGGAAGTGGAATTATGCAATACTGCCCCACAGTGGCAGGAAGTGGAATTACGCAATACTGCCCCACAGTGGCAGGAAGTGGCATTATCCATTACTGCCCCACAGTGGCAGGAAGTGGCATTATGCATTACTGCCCCACAGTGGCAGGAAGTGGCATTATGCATTACTGCCCCACAATGGCAGGAAGTGGCATTATGCATTACTGCCCCACAGTGGCAGGAAGTGGCATTATGCATTACTGCCCCACAGTGGCAGGATGTGGCATTATGCATTACTGCCCCACAGTGGCAGGATGTGGCATTATACATTACTGCCCCACAGTGGCAGGATGTGGCATTATACATTACTGCCCCATAGTGGCAGGAAGTGGCATTATACATTACTGCCCCACAGTGGCAGGATGTGGCATTATACATTACTGCCCCATAGTGGCAGGATGTGGCATTATACATTACTGCCCCACAGTGGCCGGAAGTGGCATTATACATTGCTGCCCCATAGTGGCAATGCCTAAGTCACATCATCTCAAATGTAAATAAAAGTATATTACATTGTACTTAATACTTAAATGTATTTGGTGTATGTAGGTGGACATAGGCTTTCAAATAATACATTCATTATATAGCCACTGTTAACAGATCAATCATTATATAGCCACTGTCAACAGATCAATCATTATATAGACACTATCAACAGATCAATCATTATATAGACACTATCAACAGATCAATCATTATATAGACACTATCAACAGATCAATCATTATATAGACACTATCAACAGATCAATCATTATAACTGTATAGCCACTATCAACAGATCAATCATTATATAGCCACTGTCAACAGATCAATCATTATATAGCCACTGTCAACAGATCAATCATTATATAGCCACTGTCAACAGATCAATCATTATATAGCCACTGTCAACAGATCAATCATTATATAGCCACTGTCAACAGATCAATCATTATATAGCCAGTATCAACAGATCAATCATTATAACTGTATAGCCAGTATCAACAGATCATTCATTATAACTGTATAACCAGTATCAACAGATCATTCATTATAACTGTATAGCCAGTATCAACAGATCATTCATTATAACTGTATAGCCAGTATCAACAGATCATTCATTATAACTGTATAGCCAGTATCAACAGATCATTCATTATAACTGTATAGCCAGTATCAACAGACCATTCATTATAACTGTATAGCCGGTATCAACAGATCATTCATTATAACTGTATAACCAGTATCAACAGACCATTCATTATAACTGTATAACCAGTATCAACAGACCATTCATTATAACTGTATAACCAGTATCAACAGACCATTCATTATAACTGTATAACCAGTATCAACAGACCATTCATTATAACTGTATAGCCAGTATCAACAGATCATTCATTATAACTGTATAACCAGTATCAACAGATCATTCATTATAACTGTATAACCAGTATCAACAGACCATTCATTATAACTGTATAACCAGTATCAACAGACCATTCATTATAACTGTATAGCCAGTATCAACAGATCATTCATTATAACTGTATAGCCAGTATCAACAGACCATTCATTACAGTGCATTCAGAAAATATTCAGACCCCTTGATTTTTTTCACAATTTGTTACGTTACAACCGTATTCTAAAATTGATTAAAATATTTTTTCCCCCTCATTAATCTATACACACTACCCCATAATGACATCACACTACCCCATAATGACATCACAATACCCCATAATGACATCACACTACCCCATAATGACATCACAATACCCCATAATGACATCACACTACCCCATAATGACATCACAATACCCCATAATGACATCACAATACCCCATAATGACAAAGCAAAAAACAGGTTTGTAGAAAGTTTAGCAAATTTATTTAAAAAAACGAAATACCTTATTTACATAAGTATTCAGACCCTTTGCTATGAGACTCGAAATTGATCTCAGGTGCATCCTATTTCCATTGATCATCCTTGAGATGTTTCTACAATTTGATTGTAGTCCACCTGTGGTAAATTCAATTGATTGGACATGATTTGGGAAGGCACACACCTGTCTATATAAGGTCCCACAGTTGACAGTGCATGTCAGAGCAAAAATCCAGCCATGAGGTCGAAGGAATTGTCCGTAGAGCTCTGAGACAGGATTGTGTCAAGGCACAGATCTGGGGAAGGGTACCAAAACATTTCTGCAGCATTGAAGGTCCCCAAGGACACAGTGGCCATCATTCTTACATGGAAGAAGTTTGTAACCACCAAGACTCCTCCTAGAGCTGGCCGCTGAGCAATCTGGGGGAGAAGGGCCTTAGTCAGGGAGGTGACCAGGAACCCGAAGGTCACTCTGACAGAGCTCTATAATTCCTCTGTGGAGATGGGAGAACCTTCCAGAAGGACAACCATCTTTGCAGCACTCCACCAATCAGGCCTTTATGGTAGAGTGGCCAGACGGAAGCCACTCCTCAGTAAAAGGCACATGACAGCCCGCTTGGAGTTTGCCAAAAGGCACCTAAAGGACTCTCAGACCATGAGAAACAAGATTCTCTGGTCTGACGTAACCAAGATGTACACAGGGGGAGTAGCAGGGGGGGGACTAGTGGTGGTTATTCAGCAGCCTGATGGTCTGAGGGTAGAAACTAATGGCCAGTCTTTCAGATTTTATCATGATGCTTCTATACTGCTCTCATCTGAGTGATTGAAGCGGGGAGAACAGGACATGGCTTGGGTGGCTGGAGTCCCTGATGATCTTTGTGGCCTTCCTGCAACACCTGGTGTTGTAGGTGTCCTGTAGGGCAGGCTGTGTCCACCCAATGGTGCGTTGGGCTGCACGTATCACCCTCTAAAGAACCTTGCTGTCAGCGGCGGTGGAGTTGCCATACCAGGCTGTGATGCAGCCTGACAGTATGCTCTCGATGGTGCTCCTTTAGAACACTGTCAGGGCCCTCGGGAACAGGCCAAATTTCTGTCTTCACTTCGGTGTCCGTGTGGTTAGACCATTTTAGCTTCTCTGAGATCTGTACGCCAAGTAATTTGAAGTTATTGACCGTCTCCACGGTGACCCCGTTAATGAGTTTGAGGGCGTGCCCAGCCTTGTTCCTCCTGAAGTCCACAATCAGCTCCTTTATTTTGCTAACGTTGAGGGAGCGGTTGTTTACTTGGTACCACGTCCGTCAGAGTGCCTACCTCCTCCCTGTAGGCTGTCTCATCTTTGTTGGTGATCAGGCCTACTACTGTCGTGTCGTCAGCTAACTTGATGATGGAGTTGGACCTGTGTGAGGCCACTCAGTCGTGGGTATACAGAGAGTACAGGAAGGGACTGAGGGGCCACCGTGTTGAGGATCAGTGTTGAGGAGGTAATGTTGCCTACCTTCACCACCTGGGAAGTCCAGGACCCAGTTGCATAGGGAGGAGTTCAGATCCTGGGCCGTGTGCTTTGTATTGAGCTTATAGGACACTATGGTATTGAAGGCCGAACTGGGAAGTCCAGGACCCAGTTGCATAGGGAGGAGTTCAGATCCTGGGCCGTGTGCTTTGTATTGAGCTTATAGGGCACTATGGTATTGAAGGCCGAACTGGGAAGTCCAGGACCCAGTTGCATAGGGAGGAGTTCAGATCCTGGGCCGTGAGCTTTGTAATGAGCTTATAGGGCACTATGGTATTGACGGCTGAGCTGTAGTCAATGAACAGCATCCTTACATATGCATTCATTTTGTCCAGGTGGGTAAGGGCAGTGTGCGGTAACATGGAGGTTGCGCCGTCCGTGGATCTGTCAGGGCGGTAGGCGAATCGGAGAGGGTTGAGTGTGTCGGGAGGGAGGGAGGGAGGTGATGTGGACTTTGACTAGTCTCTCAAAGCACTTCATGACAAACAGAAGTAAGTGCTACGGGTCGGTAGTCATTCGGTTCAGTTACTTTCCCTTTCTTGGGCACGGGGACGATGACATCTTGAAGCAGGTGGGTATAGCAGCCTGTACTAGGGAGAGATTGAAAATGTCAGAGAACACAACAGCCAGCTGGTCTGCACACGCTCTTAGGGCACGGCTAGGGATGCCGCTCTAGGCCATTGTTCTGCCGTCTCAGGGAATTTTGGGAGGTCGGGTGGAAGGTGAGTGCCCAGCAATTCGTATTCGAAACGTTCCTCCAGGGTGTGTAGTAATACATAAAACAAACAGAACAAAAAATAGAAACCTGCAATGTTTTATTGGAGCTCAAGGCGAGGCACCCTCTGTCGGCACCATCTTAGCCAGCTACCAGTAAACTCATTTAACAGAGTTTTAACCTGCCATATCTGCACCTGGGAATCCAGATGGAATTTGTTTTCTAAGGTAAAGTGGTTCCTCAATTAAACGTTTTGAGATTATGCTGCCGGATTTAGAGGTAATTTGTGGTTTAGTACGGTACCCTGCGTCACTACTTCATTGCTCCAGACCACCACAAGGGGGAGCTAGAGCACTGATTATGCTTTTGGGTCCCAAGGCACTACTGTGTCTCTACCTGACAATGAATGGGCGATATAAACCAAATAGAAACTGATAATTGTGCACGACTTCAACATTTAATTTCAATTAACTGAATGATGAGGATGAAGAAGGTGACTGAATTTATAACAATAGTGTAAGTATTGTTATTCCTCTGTCCTGCACGCACACCCGGAAAAATACAGTATTTTTTTTGTTTCTACATGGTCAGAAGAAGCTGTAACTAGACTGTAGCATATTACTTACTAAAACTGTTGCCACGTCCTGACCAGTAGAGGGAGTATTTGTATTGTAGTTTGGTCAGGACGTGGCAGAAGGGTATTTGTTTCTTATGGTTCGGGTTGTGTGTGTTATTAAAGGGGTGTTATATTTATGTGTTCCGGGGTTTCAGTGTATGTTCTGGTTATGGTTTTCTGGTTTGTCTATTTCTTTGTTTTCTGTGTGGCTCCCGATCAGGAACAGCTGTACAACACCCGTTACAAACTGTTGTTACACTAAGGCTTTTATTCTAAGAGAAACAAAAATGTTCCATTATATTCCATGATATTCTTAAGATATATGTGTTGACTGAATATAAGCAAGTGATGTCTGCTAAATAATCAAGTTGATGGCACAGTCATATAGCCTCGGCACCTACATAAAGCTGGTGACTCAGTCATATAGCCTCAGCACCTATATAAAGCTGAGTGACTCAGTCATATAGCCTCAGGCACCTACATAAAGCTGAGTGACTCAGTCATATAGCCTCAGGCACCTACATAAAGCTGAGTGACTCAGTCATATAGTAGCACCTACATAAAGCTGAGTGACTCAGTCATATAGCAGCACCTACATAAAGCTGAGTGACTCAGTCATATAGCCTCAGGCACCTACATAAAGCTGGTGACTCAGTCATATAGCCTCAGGCACCTACATAAAGCTGAGTGACTCAGTCATATAGCAGCACCTACATTAAGCTGAGTGACTCAGTCATATAGCAGCACCTACATAAAGCTGAGTGACTCAGTCATATAGCCTCAGGCACCTACATAAAGCTGAGTGAGTCAGTCATATAGCCTCAGGCACCTACATAAAACTGAGTGACTCAGTCATATAGCAGCACCTACATAAAGCTGAGTGACTCAGTCATATAGCAGCACCTACATAAAGCTGAGTGACTCAGACATATAGCCTCAGGCACCTACATAAAGCTGGTGACTCAGTCATATAGCAGCACCTACATAAAGCTGAGTGGCTCAGTCATATAGCCCCTGGCACCTACATAAAGCTGAGTGACTCAGTCATATAGCCTCAGGCACCTACATAAAGCTGAGTGGCTCAGTCATATAGCCTCAGGCACCTACATAAAGCTGAGTGACTCAGTCATATAGCCTCGGCACCTACATAAAGCTGAGTGACTCAGTCATATAGCCTCAGGCACCTACATAAAGCTGAGTGACTCAGTCATATAGCCTCAGGCACCTACCTACATAAAGCTGAGTGACTCAGTCATATAGCAGCACCTACATAAAGCTGAGTGACTCAGTCATATAGCCTCAGGCACCTACATAAAGCTGAGTGAGTCAGTCATATAGCCTCAGGCACCTACATAAAGCTGAGTGAGTCAGTCATATAGCCTCAGGCACCTACATAAAGCTGAGTGACTCAGTCATATAGCCTGGCACCTACATAAAGCTGAGTGACTCAGTCATATAGCCTCGGCACCTACATAAAGCTGAGTGACTCAGTCATATAGCCTCAGGCACCTACATAAAGCTGAGTGACTCAGTCATATAGCCTCAGGCACCTACATAAAGCTGAGTGACTCAGTCATATAGCCTCAGGCACCTACATAAAGCTGAGTGACTCAGTCATATAGCCTCAGCACCTACATTAAGCTGAGTGACTCAGTCATATAGCCTCAGCACCTACATAAAGCTGAGTGAGTCAGTCATATAGCAGCACCTACATAAAGCTGAGTGACTCAGTCATATAGCCTCAGGCACCTACATAAAGCTGGTGACTCAGTCATATAGCAGCACCTACATAAAGCTGAGTGACTCAGTCATATAGCCTCAGGCACCTACATAAAGCTGAGTGGCTCAGTCATATAGTCTCAGGCACCTACATAAAGCTGAGTGACTCAGTCATATAGCAGCACCTACATAAAGCTGAGTGACTCAGTCATATAGCAGCACCTACATAAAGCTGAGTGACTCAGTCATATAGCCTCAGGCACCTACATAAAGCTGAGTGACTCAGTCATATAGCAGCACCTACATAAAGCTGAGTGACTCAGTCATATAGCCTCAGGCACCTACATAAAGCTGAGTGACTCAGTCATATAGCCTCAGCACCTACATTAAGCTGAGTGACTCAGTCATATAGCCTCAGCACCTACATTAAGCTGAGTGACTCAGTCATATAGCCTCAGGCACCTACATTAAGCTGAGTGACTCAGTCATATAGCCTCAGCACCTACATAAAGCTGAGTGACTCAGTCATATAGCCCGGGCACCTACATAAAGCTGAGTGAGTCAGTCATATAGCAGCACCTACATAAAGCTGAGTGACTCAGTCATATAGCCTCAGGCACCTACATAAAGCTGGTGACTCAGTCATATAGCAGCACCTACATAAAGCTGAGTGACTCAGTCATATAGCCTCAGGCACCTACATAAAGCTGAGTGGCTCAGTCATATAGTCTCAGGCACCTACATAAAGCTGAGTGACTCAGTCATATAGCCTCGGCACCTACATAAAGCTGAGTGGCTCAGTCATATAGCCTCAGGCACCTACATAAAGCTGAGTGACTCAGTCATATAGCCTCAGGCACCTACCTACATAAAGCTGAGTGACTCAGTCATATAGCAGCACCTACATAAAGCTGAGTGACTCAGTCATATAGCAGCACCTACATAAAGCTGAGTGACTCAGTCATATAGCCTCAGGCACCTACATAAAGCTGAGTGACTCAGTCATATAGCAGCACCTACATAAAGCTGAGTGACTCAGTCATATAGCCTCAGGCACCTACATAAAGCTGAGTGACTCAGTCATATAGCCTCAGCACCTACATTAAGCTGAGTGACTCAGTCATATAGCCTCAGCACCTACATAAAGCTGAGTGAGTCAGTCATATAGCAGCACCTACATAAAGCTGAGTGACTCAGTCATATAGCCTCAGGCACCTACATAAAGCTGAGTGGCTCAGTCATATAGTCTCAGGCACCTACATAAAGCTGAGTGAC
Organism: Salmo trutta; assembly: GCF_901001165.1. Classification (NCBI taxonomy): domain Eukaryota; kingdom Metazoa; phylum Chordata; class Actinopteri; order Salmoniformes; family Salmonidae; genus Salmo; species Salmo trutta. The sequence continues at coordinate 42,594,570 of NC_042966.1, read as the reverse complement.
TCAGTCATATAGCAGCACCTACATAAAGCTGAGTGACTCAGTCATATAGCAGCACCTACATAAAGCTGAGTGACTCAGTCATATAGCCTCAGGCACCTACATAAAGCTGAGTGACTCAGTCATATAGCAGCACCTACATAAAGCTGAGTGACTCAGTCATATAGCCTCAGGCACCTACATAAAGCTGAGTGACTCAGTCATATAGCCTCAGCACCTACATTAAGCTGAGTGACTCAGTCATATAGCCTCAGCACCTACATTAAGCTGAGTGACTCAGTCATATAGCCTCAGGCACCTACATTAAGCTGAGTGACTCAGTCATATAGCCTCAGCACCTACATAAAGCTGAGTGACTCAGTCATATAGCCCGGGCACCTACATAAAGCTGAGTGAGTCAGTCATATAGCAGCACCTACATAAAGCTGAGTGACTCAGTCATATAGCCTCAGGCACCTACATAAAGCTGGTGACTCAGTCATATAGCAGCACCTACATAAAGCTGAGTGACTCAGTCATATAGCCTCAGGCACCTACATAAAGCTGAGTGGCTCAGTCATATAGTCTCAGGCACCTACATAAAGCTGAGTGACTCAGTCATATAGCCTCGGCACCTACATAAAGCTGAGTGGCTCAGTCATATAGCCTCAGGCACCTACATAAAGCTGAGTGACTCAGTCATATAGCCTCAGGCACCTACCTACATAAAGCTGAGTGACTCAGTCATATAGCAGCACCTACATAAAGCTGAGTGACTCAGTCATATAGCCTCAGGCACCTACATAAAGCTGAGTGAGTCAGTCATATAGCCTCAGGCACCTACATAAAGCTGAGTGACTCAGTCATATAGCCTGGCACCTACATAAAGCTGAGTGACTCAGTCATATAGCAGCACCTACATAAAGCTGAGTGACTCAGTCATATAGCCTCAGGCACCTACATAAAGCTGAGTGACTCAGTCATATAGCCTCAGGCACCTACATAAAGCTGAGTGACTCAGTCATATAGCCTCAGGCACCTACATAAAGCTGAGTGACTCAGTCATATAGCCTCGGCACCTACATAAAGCTGAGTGACTCAGTCATATAGCCTCAGGCACCTACATAAAGCTGAGTGACTCAGTCATATAGCCTCAGGCACCTACATAAAGCTGAGTGACTCAGTCATATAGCCTCAGGCACCTACATAAAGCTGAGTGACTCAGTCATATAGCCTCGGCACCTACATAAAGCTGAGTGACTCAGTCATATAGCAGCACCTACATAAAGCTGAGTGACTCAGTCGTATAGCAGCACCTACATAAAGCTGAGTGACTCAGTCATATAGCCTCGGCACCTACATAAAGCTGAGTGACTCAGTCATATAGCCTCAGGCACCTACATAAAGCTGAGTGACTCAGTCATATAGCAGCACCTACATAAAGCTGAGTGACTCAGTCATATAGCCTCGGCACCTACATAAAGCTGAGTGACTCAGTCATATAGCCTCAGGCACCTACATAAAGCTGAGTGACTCAGTCATATAGCCTCAGGCACCTACATAAAGCTGAGTGACTCAGTCATATAGCAGCACCTACATAAAGCTGAGTGACTCAGTCATATAGCCTCGGCACCTACATAAAGCTGAGTGACTCAGTCATATAGCCTCAGGCACCTACATAAAGCTGAGTGACTCAGTCATATAGCCTCAGGCACCTACATAAAGCTGAGTGACTCAGTCATATAGCAGCACCTACATAAAGCTGGGTGACTCAGTCATATAGCAGCACCTACATAAAGCTGAGTGACTCAGTCATATAGCCTCAGGCACCTACATAAAGCTGAGTGACTCAGTCATATAGCAGCACCTACATAAAGCTGAGTGACTCAGTCATATAGCCTCAGGCACCTACATAAAGCTGAGTGACTCAGTCATATAGCCCTGGCACCTACATAAAGCTGAGTGACTCAGTCATATAGCCTCAGGCACCTACATTAAGCTGAGTGACTCAGTCATATAGCAGCACCTACATAAAGCTGAGTGACTCAGTCATATAGCAGCACCTACATAAAGCTGAGTGACTCAGTCATATAGCAGCACCTACATTAAGCTGAGTGACTCAGTCATATAGCCTCAGGCACCTATATAAAGCTGAGTGACTCAGTCATATAGCGGCACCTACATAAAGCTGAGTGACTCAGTTATATAGCAGCACCTACATAAAGCTGAGTGACTCACTCATTCATGGCTTTGGATCAAAATAAATAAGTACCAACATTCTTTCTGATAGTCTTTAATAAAGAAATGTTTTGGTTATCCTGACCTGGATTGCAATATATTATAGTCTGTAAAAGGAAAAATATTGTCTTGCACACGTCATTTTCCTTTCATAATGCATCCTTATTTACCAAGCCATTATTATCATTATTATTAACCCTGCATTATAATTATATAAAAGCCCCTTAGATATTCTCAAAGGCCAGATTTGCCCTAACGAAAAATGCCCTTTTGTCATGTCCTGACCATAATAAGAGGTTATTTTTCTATGGTAGAGTAGGTCAGGGCGTGACAGGGGTGTTGTGTTTTTCTATTTCTATGTTTAAGTTCTATTTTTTCTATTTCTATGTTGGGGTTGATCTCCAATTGGAGGCAGCTGGTCCTCGTTACCTCTGATTGGAGATCATATTTAAGTAGGGGTTTTTCTTCCTGGGGTTTTGTGGGTTATTATCTTTTGAGTAGTGTTTGTTTCTCTCTGCGTCACGGTTTGTTGTTTTGTAAATTCAGTTATTTATGTTTTGCAAAGTTTCACGGATTTAACCAAATGTGGAACTACAACCACGCTGCACTTTGGTCTGATCCTTTCGACAGCCGTGACACCTTTAGATATTAATTTAGAAACCTCCAATCCTCTAAATGTAATTATTGGCGGAGAGCCATATGGATTGCAAAATTGTTGGGAAGAGATTTCCGATGTACCGATTCCATGGCACATGGTTTATGAATTGACACACAATTTTCCGTTCCTCTTGAAAGCCCAGTCAAATGCATTCTCTCAGTTGCCCATACGCACTTTAAACATTTGGATAATAAGGCAGTTAAAGGCTTACTTTGGTTGATTTTATGCATTCATGAATTAAATCACTGTAGCCGACATATTGCGGTTCATCTGATGAAGGTGCACGTGGGCCTATTTATATAATGAATATGAATTCGGAAGGCAGAAATGATTAAATATTAAAGCATTAGACCTCTCACTAAAGGCGGCAGTCATACAAAAGTTCAACTTAAATCCGAACTGGTTTTGCAGCACGCAGATTCCAGATTGCCTTTGCCGATCGTTCATCATCTTCAACCATCAGTGTGAGTCGATGGCTTGAATAGTCTGGCTTGGAAGTGGAATACCATGGTAGATGATGTGTTTTTTTGGTTGATTGCCATAAAGCTGAGTGGCTTTGGATCAAAATAAATAAGTACCAACAATCTTTCTGGTAGAAGCGATTATAAAAAGTCACTACTCTACAATTGATCGCTAGTTTTGGTCTTTTTATTTTATTTATTTATTAACTAGGAAAGTCAGTTAAGAACAAATTCTTATTTTCAATGACGGCCTAGGCCTGATGACCTAGAGGCCGGAGGGGGAGTATACATGACAGTACCCTCTCCACGACGTGCGGCTCCAGCCGCAGGGGACGAACCCGGGGATCAGGAGCGGATCAGTCACCCCTGCTGATGCGTGAGAACCTGTCACGCCAGCTGAGGCACGGGAACCTGTCGAGTCAGCTGGGACGCGGGAACCTGACAGATCGGTTGAGGCAGCGGAACCTGACGAGCCGGAGGAAGCAGGGGAGCCAGGCGATCCGGCGGAAGCAGGGGAACCTGGCGATCCGGCGGAAGCAGGGGAGCCTGGCGATCTGGCGGAAACAGAGGAGCCTGGCGATCCGGCGGAAGCAGGGGAGCCTGGCGATCCGGCGGAAGCAGGGGAGCCTGACGAGCCAGCTGAGGCATGAGAGCCTGACGAGCCGGCTGAGGCAGGGGAGCCTGTAGCAGTTCCCGGACCCGATGTCATTACTCTGACACAAATTAAATATATAACACTTCCCTTAGGTGAGGTGTTATTCGGTAACGATGTGCGCTGAGAGTCAGGAAGTAAGTTCCGGGAGTGAGTGTTTTAATAAATAAATAAAACAATAAACATGTAACACAAACAACACCGACATGAAACAGAGTCAATAACACCTGAGGAAAGAACCAAGGGGAGGGACAGATATAGGGAAGATAATCAAGGAGGTGATGGAGTCCAGGTGAGTGTCATGAGGCGCAGCTGCGTGAGAAGATGGTGACAGGTGTGTGCCATAACGAGCAGCCTGGTGACCTATAGGTCGGAGAGGGAGCACACGTGACAAAATTATGTGAGCAAAAAATATTCAATTTTATTTGGAATGGCAAGCCAGACAAAATTAAAAGGGCCTATTGTCTCTTCCCCATGTTCAAGAATGGCCTTTTTCCCTTTATTCAGATAACAACCTCTCACTTTCGGTTATTTGAAAACAAAACCATCTCCAAAATATAGTTATTTTTTTTAAACAAGGACATGAAAATGAGATCATGAACTCTGCAGACAACGTTTCCATTCCCGAGAAGGAGAATGGTAAATGACTGTAATTAATACGTTTGTTCAATACATTGGAATACAAAAGAAACCAGCCATCCACACATTATGGGCTATTAGCAGGACAATAGACTCTTGCCAAGAAGGAGGGGTTGGGGGGAGAATTGTATCGTCAATTTCTCAAGCCAAAACGTCTTGACGGCCTTCACCAGTTCATCTTTGCTTGTACTGTCGGCTTGGCAGAGTTACAGATGAATGTTTTCAGTTGATGCCAAACAAGTTAGATCGGGTTTAAAAATCAGGAGACGTACATGTAGAGATTAACAAAATATTATTAGATATACTGTAGGTGTTGTAGGTCTTTTATTTATTTATTTTTATTTAACCTTTATTTTACTACATAAAAGTCGACTTACTCTGCTGGCGTCCTGACCAAGTTTAAACCCTCATTTGCAATTCAAACCCGGGCGGCAGTGTGTTTTGGTCCGAGCAGACCCTGGTCTTGATAAATCAATGAGATTTATTACTTAGCTAAATAGTGTACAGTATTTCTTCATCAACATCTTTATGTTTTCGTTAATAAAATAATGATAAAAATACATAATTAGTGGAAGAGGCAAGTGGAAGGGGAAAAACATTTTCATACACTTGTTTTTCACAGGGGCTATTAGCACGACAATACACTGTGTGCACAATTATTAGGCAAGTTGTATGTTTGAAGATTAATTTTATTATTGAACAACTACAGCGCTCTCGGTCAATCCAAAATGTTAATAAACCTCAAACCTGAATATTTAAGAAAGTAAAAGTGAGGTTTTGGCTTTCTTTGAAGAATATCTATGTGTGCACAATTATTGGGCAACTATTAGTGTGCAGAATTATTATGCAACTAAATGAAAAACGAAAAGTTCCCCATCTCACTTGTTTATTTTCATCTGTTAAAAGTGAGAATAATAAACAAACAACTCAAAATGTATAAATAAACATTTCTGACATTTCAAAAAACATATTTTTTTAAATTAAATGTAAAAAAATAAATCGGTGACCAATATAGCCACCCTTCTTTTCAATAACAGTCATAAGCCTTCCATCCATGGAGTCTGTCAGTTTCTTGATCTGTTGACCATCAACGTTTTGTGCAGCAGCAACCACAGCCTCCCAGACAGCAGCAACCACAGCCTCCCAGACAGCAGCAACCACAGCCTCCCAGACAGCAGCAACCACAGCCTCCCAGACAGCAGCAACCACAGCCTCCCAGACAGCAGCAACCACAGCCTCCCAGACAGCAGCAACCACAGCCTCCCAGACAGCAGCAACCACAGCCTCCCAGACAGCAGCAACCACAGCCTCCCAGACAGCAGCAACCACAGCCTCCCAGACAGCAGCAACCACAGCCTCCCAGACAGCAGCAACCACAGCCTCCCAGACAGCAGCAACCACAGCCTCCCAGACAGTAGCAACCACAGCCTCCCAGACAGCAGCAACCACAGCCTCCCAGACACTGGTCAGAGAGGTGTACTGTTTTCCTTCACCATAAATCGTCCGTTTAAGAAGGGACCACAAGTTCTCAATAGGGTTTAGGTCAGGTGAGGAAGGGGGCCATGTCATTATTCTTTCATCTTTAAGGCCTTTACTGGCTAGCCACGCAGTGGAGTACTTCGATGCATGAGATGGAGCATTGTTCTGCATAAAAATCATGGTCTTCTTGAAAGATGCAGACTTTTTCCTGTACCACTGCTTGAAGAAAGTGTCTTCTAAAAACTGGCAGTAGGTTTGGGAGTTGAGTTTGAGTCCATCTTCAACCCGAAAAGGTCCAACTAGCTCATCTTTAATAATACCACCCCATACCAGTACCCCACCTCCACCTTGCTGGCGTCTGAGTCGAAGTGAAGTCCGTGTCCGTTACTGATCCAGCCACGGGCCCATCCATCTGGTCCGTCAAGAGTCACTCTCATCTCATCAGTCCATAAAACCTTTGAAAAATCTGTCTTCAGATATTTCTTGGCCCAGTCTTGACGTTTCAACTTATGTGTCTTGTTCAGTGGTGGTCGGGTTTCAGCCTTCCTTACCTTGGCCATGTCTCTGAGCACTGAACACCTTGTACTTCTGGGCACTCCAGGTAGGTTGCAGTTCTGGAATATGACAGCGCTGGAGGATAATGGCTTCCTGGTGTAATATTCATATGTGAATACATACTGAATTATAATTGGATGCATTTTACCGCCGTATCCTACTGTTCAGTGATTGGTTAAGACCACCCAGACGGTTAGGGCATCGTCAGTTGATCGTGGTTGGAGATAGGCGAACATGCAGTTGTAGCTAGTTAATAAAGAGTTATGTTAAGAAACATCCTGTAGTTCTGCGTTTTATTATTTGTACAAAGCGTACAAAACAAGACATGGTGTCAGAGTAAATGGTCTTAAAAGATGGATTTTTCTGGAGTTCCTTCACCTCGAATGGACTGGGAGTCTACAAACTTACCCGATGCATGGCGTAAGTACAAACAGCATGTGGAGCTAATGTTCACGGGTCCTCTGAAGGCAAGAGGAGAAGAGAAAAAATGTAGCTACCTGCTCCTCTGGATCGGTGAAAAAGGGAGAGATATTTACAACACATGGACACTTACCGAGGCTGAATCAAAGGTACTGAAAACATACTACGATCGTTTTGAAGCATATGTTGTGCCGAAGACTAATACAATTTTCGCTAGGTACAAATTCCATGAGAAAGTACAGGGAGCTAGCGAGTCTTTTGAACCGTTTGTGACTGGGCTGCGTCTGCTTGTGAAAGACTGTGATTATGCAAACAAGGATGAGATGGTCAGGGACCGTATCGTATTTGGAATACACTCACCGCGAGTGAGAGAGAAACTTTTGAATGTTGGGTCTGAGCTAACGCTGGACAAAGCTATCGACATAGCCAGATCTCACGAGCTAGCACAGGCTCAGATGAAAACCATTTCGCGCCGCAGCACGAGCGCATCACGTGAACAAGCAGTGCACGCAGTCAGGCAGACATCAAAGCACACCTCCGGTGCCCAGAGAGCGCGTTTCAGAACGGAGAGAGACATAACTCCAAAACAGAGCGACACAGACTCAAAACGCCCCAAAACATGTGGATATTGTGGATACAAAGTGCATGGCGAACAAGGAAATTGCCCAGCTAAAGGCAAACAGTGTACTAAATGTGGTAAATGGAATCACTTTGCAAAAGTGTGCAGAGCTTACCGTGGAAAAACAGTACACACAGTGAGTGAAGATGAAATGTCAATCAAAGAGTCAAATGATGATGAACTGTTTATTGATTCAGTGACACAAAAAAGTCACATATCAGAGACAGAGCAAGCCTTTGCTGACATTGAGATAGGAACACAAGGCACAAAGCTAAAGTTCAAACTAGACACTGGTGCACAAGTAAACATTATTCCTCTGAATAAGTACCGCAGCTTGACATCTGAGTGCGAGCTACAGCCCACCATGCGCAGACTAACTGGTTATGGTGGTGAACAGCTCCCAGTAAAAGGCACATGCACTTTCAAATGCAAATACAAGGAAAGTGACATGATGTTAGACTTTTACGTTGTTGACACTAGAGCACCTGCAGTGCTAGGTCTTAAAGCATGTTTAGACATGGACCTCATCAAGCTAGTTTTATCAGTAACAGCACCAGTAGAGACAGAAAATGTACTGGAGGAGTTTGCTGATGTCTTTACAGGAATAGGATTATTCCCAGGAGAATGTACCATTCACCTTGACCCAGATGCAACCCCTGTGGTCTACCCCCCGAGAAAGATTCCCCTTGCTCTCCGTGCCCGTCTGAAGAAAGAGTTGGAGAGCATGGAACAATCTGACATAGTCACCAAGGTTACAGAACCGACCGACTGGGTAAACGCGTTAGTGGTGGTGGAGAAACCACGCACAGGCAAGCTCCGAGTATGCCTCGACCCAAGAGACTTGAACAAGGCTATCAAACGGCCCCATTACCCTTTACCGACGCTAGATGGCATCACACACAAGCTAGCGGGAGCACACTACTTCAGTGTCATGGACGCTAGATCAGGCTACTGAGCTATCAAGCTCACAGAAGAGTCATCTAAGCTCACAACATTCAACACACCGTTTGGACGCTACAGGTTCCGTCGCCTGCCTTTTGGGATTATCTCAGCCCAAGACAAGTTTCAGCGAAAGATCGACGAAGTGTACGAAGGCCTCGACGGAGTTGTGGCAATTGTGGATGACATCCTTGTCTATGGTCGAACCAAAGAGGAGCACGACCGAAACCTCCGCGCGATGCTGCAAAGATCCCGCGAGAGAGGAGTCCGGCTCAACCCAGAGAAGAGCACAGTCGGCGCTACAGAGGTCAGCTACTTCGGACATCTTCTCACAGCGAATGGAATCAAGCCAGATCCACAGAAGATCTCAGCCATAAAAGAAATGGAGCCACCAAAAAACCGTGCAGAGCTGGAAACAGTGCTTGGCATGGTCAACTACTTATCCAAGTTCGCACCCAGCCTCTCCAATGCTAATGCACCCCTGCGTCAACTGCTAAAGCAGTCCAGTGAGTTTCTTTGGGACAAGCAACACGACATTGCTTTCCAGAATGTGAAAGACTTGATCACGAGAGAACCAGGACCAATCCTTGCCTACTACGACCCCAACAAAGAGCTCAGACTCCAAGTGGATGCGTCGAAGTATGGACTAGGTGCAGTGCTACTGCAAGAAGGAAAGCCCATCGGCTACGCTTCCAAATCTCTCACAGACTGTGAAATCAACTACGCTCAAATTGAAAAGGAGCTCTATGCCATTCTATTCGGATGTAAACGTTTCCATCAGTACGTATATGGACGACAAGTCATTGTGGAATCCGACCACAAGCCCCTTGAGTCAATCATGAGGAAACCACTAGCTGCAGCCCCGCCAAGGCTACAGAGAATGATCCTTCAACTACAAAAATACGACTTCACAATCACTCACCGTCCAGGCAAAGACATCCCTGTCGCAGACACACTCTCCAGGAAGTTTCTTACCTACAAGGACAGCAGCCTCAGTGAAGGCATGGACATGCAAGTACACACTGTGTACAGCAACTTACCAGTTAGTGACACAAAACTGAAGGAGATCCAAGCAGAAACAGGAAAGGACTCTCAGCTCACACAGCTGAGGGAAGTCATACAGGATGGATGGCCTGAGGAGAGGAGAAAATGCCCTCGGAGCGTCTCAGAATTCTGGAACCATCGTGATGAACTATCACAGATCAACGGAATCCTTTTCAAAGGAGAGAAAATCATTATTCCTACCAGTCTCAGAGAAGAGATTTTGACAAAGATCCATGCTGGACACATGGGCATGGAAAAGTGCAAACAGAGAGCACGGGACATTATGTTTTGGCCTGGAATGTGCAAACAAATAGAGGACATTGTTGGTAGATGCACCATCTGTCTTGAAAGACGCCCCTCAAACACCAAAGAGCCAATGTTACCTCACTGTATCCCAGACCGACCCTGGCAGGTCGTGGCAACCGATCTGTTCACCTGGAACAACGAGGACTACATCGTAACAGTGGACTACTACAGCAGATACTTCGAACTCGACAAGCTTCACAGTACCACATCTGCAGCTGTGATACACAAGCTAAAAGCAGCCTTTGCCAGGCATGGCATTGTAGAGACTTTAATATCTGACAATGGGCCCTGTTACAAATCAAATGAGTTTGAATCCTTCACAAAAGCATGGGAGTTCACACATGTCACCACAAGCCCACATTACCCTCAAAGTAATGGCCTTGCTGAAAAATCTGTGCAGATTGCTAAATCACTCATGGACAAAGCAAAAGCAGACAAGAGAGACCCCTACCTCAGTCTCCTTGAATACCGCAACACTCCAGTTGACAACTTCAAATCACCAGCCCAGCTGTTGATGAGCCGCAGACTTCGCTCAACCCTTCCCAGCACCAACCAGCAGCTGCAACCTGAGGTCGTCAGCTACAATGAAATGCATGGAAAACGTGCACAGAGACAACAACAACAAAAGCGATACTACGACAGGTCAGCTAGACCACTGCCACCACTGATCGACGGAGAGTCAGTTAGAATCCAGGAGCATGGCCTCTGGAAACCAGCAGTCGTCATCCAGCCAGCTGACACTGAACGTTCATATCACGTCCGCACAGCAGAAGGAGCAGTGTACCGCCGCAATCGTCGTCACTTACTGAACACAAAAGAACAACACACTGATGAGATGAACTGTTCCCCTGAAAGAGAACGTGATGGACTAAACACACACACAGCACAACATACACCATACTTACCTGCAACACCACAAGAGCTGTTGACTGACACAGAAGCATGCTCAACATCATATCGCACAAGGTCAGGAAGAGAGGTCAAGCCCAGAGCTGTCCTCGACCTGTGAAATGTCAAAGGGTGTAGGCGGATCGCTGCCCTAAAAGAGTTCCAGACTGTAAACTTGTTATTGAAAGTTCACTTGAAATGCTTTAGTATTGTATTTGTTTGAAATGTTAAGATGTCATTTCTACAGTGAAAGCTGAGTTGATGAGAATCCCTTGTTCTAAAAGTAACAGTATGTTGGATCATTGTTTCAGAGTCTATGTTGATTCAGTTGGTGTATTATGCAATATAAATGGTTACTTACCTTGAGTTCAAACTACAGAGCATGTATTCAAAAGAAAAGCTTAGAATATGTAAACATTTGTATTTTGTTTTAAAAGAAGGGGGATGTAATATTCATATGTGAATACATACTGAATTATAATTGGATGCATTTTACCGCCGTATCCTACTGTTCAGTGATTGGTTAAGACCACCCAGACGGTTAGGGCATCGTCAGTTGATCGTGGTTGGAGATAGGCGAACATGCAGTTGTAGCTAGTTAATAAAGAGTTATGTTAAGAAACATCCTGTAGTTCTGCGTTTTATTATTTGTACAAAACAAGACACCTGGTAGCTTCACATTTGATTCTTCTCAAATCTTTGGCAGTTAATTTGCGTCTTTTTTTCTCAACAAGGTTCTTGCGACCCTGTTGACTATTTGCAACAAAAAGTTTCAACTCCAGGTTGTGTAAGGGCTATTTGACCAAGAAGGAAAGTGATGGAGTGCTGATACAGTACTATGTCCAGGTCTATAACCAGCTGATACAGTACTATGTCCAGGTCTATAACCAGCTGATACAGTACTATGTCCAGGTCTATAACCAGCTGATACAGTACTATGTCCAGGTCTATAACCAGCTGATACAGTACTATGTCCAGGTCTATAACCAGCTGATACAGTACTATGTCCTGGTCTATAACCAGCTGATACAGTACTATGTCCAGGTCTATAACCAGCTGATACAGTACTATGTCCAGGTCTATAACCAGCTGATACAGTACTATGTCCAGGTCTATAACCAGCTGATACAGTACTATGTCCAGGTCTATAACCAGCTGAAACAGTACTATGTCCAGGTCTATAACCAGCTGAAACAGTACTATGTCCAGGTCTATACCAGCTGATACATATAGTCCAGGCTTATAACCAGCTGGATACAGTACTATGTCCAGGTCTATAACCAGCTGATACAGTACTATGTCCAGGTCTATAACCAGCTGATACAGTACTATGTCCAGGTCTATAACCAGCTGATCACAGTACTATGTCCAGGTCTATAAACCAGCTGATACATACTATGTCCAGGTCTATAACCACCACAACAGTACTATGTCCAGGTCTATAACCCAGCTGATACAGTCTATGTCCAGGTCTATAACCACCCACAACAGTACTATGTCCAGGTCGATAACCAGCTGATACAGTACTATGTCCAGGTCCTATACCAGCTGATACAGTACTATGTCCAGGTCTATAACAGCTGATAACAGTACTATGGTCCAGGTCTATAACCAGCTGAAACAGTACTATGTCCAGGTCTATAACCAGCTGATACAGTACTATGTCCAGGTCTATAACCAGCGAGTACAGTACTATGTCCAGGTCTATAACCAGCTGATACAGTACTATGTCCAGGTCTATAACCAGCTGATACAGTACTATGTCCAGGTCTATAACCAGCTGATACAGTACTATGTCCAGGTCTATAACCACCACAACAGTACTATGTCCCGGTCTATAACCAGCTGATACAGTACTATGTCCAGGTCTATAACCACCACAACAGTACTATGTCCAGGTCTATAACCAGCTGATACAGTACTATGTCCAGGTCTATAACCAGCTGATACAGTACTATGTCCAGGTCTATAACCAGCTGATACAGTACTATGTCCAGGTCTATAACCAGCCACAACAGTACTATGTCCAGGTCTATAACCAGCTGATACAGTACTATGTCCAGGTCTATAACCAGCTGATACAGTACTATGTCCAGGTCTATAACCAGCTGATACAGTACTATGTCCAGGTCTATAACCAGCTGATACAGTACTATGTCCAGGTCTATAACCAGCTGATACAGTACTATGTCCAGGTCTATAACCAGCTGATACAGTACTATGTCCAGGTCTATAACCAGCTGATACAGTACTATGTCCAGGTCTATAACCAGCTGATACAGTACTATGTCCAGGTCTATACCAGCTGATACAGTACTATGTCCAGGTCTATAACCAGCTGATACAGTACTATGTCCAGGTCTATAACCAGCTGATACAGTACTATGTCCAGGTCTATAACCAGCTGAAACAGTACTATGTCCAGGTCTATAACCAGCTGATACAGTACTATGTCCAGGTCTATAACCAGCTGATACAGTACTATGTCCAGGTCTATAACCAGCTGATACAGTACTATGTCCAGGTCTATAACCAGCTGATACAGTACTATGTCCAGGTCTATAACCAGCTGATACAGTACTATGTCCAGGTCTATAACCAGCTGATACAGTACTATGTCCAGGTCTATAACCACCACAACAGTACTATGTCCAGGTCTATAACCAGCTGATACAGTACTATGTCCAGGTCTATAACCACCACAACAGTACTATGTCCAGTCTATAACCAGCTGATACAGTACTGTCCAGGTCTATAACCAGCTGATACAGTACTATGTCCAGGTCTATAACCAGCTGATACAGTACTATGTCCAGGTCTATAACCAGCTGATACAGTACTATGTCCAGGTCTATAACCAGCTGAAACAGTACTATGTCCAGGTCTATAACCAGCTGATACAGTACTATGTCCAGGTCTATAACCAGCTGATACAGTACTATGTCCAGGTCTATAACCAGCTGATACAGTACTATGTCCAGGTCTATAACCAGCTGATACAGTACTATGTCCAGGTCTATAACCAGCTGATACAGTACTATGTCCAGGTCTATAACCAGCTGATACAGTACTATGTCCAGGTCTATAACCACCACAACAGTACTATGTCCAGGTCTATAACCAGCTGATACAGTACTATGTCCAGGTCTATAACCACCACAACAGTACTATGTCCAGGTCTATAACCAGCTGATACAGTACTATGTCCAGGTCTATAACCAGCTGATACAGTACTATGTCCAGGTCTATAACCAGCTGATACAGTACTATGTCCAGGTCTATAACCACCACAACAGTACTATGTCCAGGTCTATAACCAGCTGATACAGTACTATGTCCAGGTCTATAACCAGCTGATACAGTACTATGTCCAGGTCTATAACCAGCTGATACAGTACTATGTCCAGGTCTATAACCAGCTGATACAGTACTATGTCCAGGTCTATAACCAGCTGATACAGTACTATGTCCAGGTCTATAACCAGCTGATACAGTACTATGTCCAGGTCTATAACCAGCTGAAACAGTACTATGTCCAGGTCTATAACCAGCTGATACAGTACTATGTCCAGGTCTATAACCAGCTGATACAGTACTATGTCCAGGTCTATAACCAGCTGATACAGTACTATGTCCAGGTCTATAACCAGCTGATACAGTACTATGTCCAGGTCTATAACCAGCTGATACAGTACTATGTCCAGGTCTATAACCAGCTGAAACAGTACTATGTCCAGGTCTATAACCAGCTGATACAGTACTATGTCCAGGTCTATAACCACCACAACAGTACTATGTCCAGGTCTATAACCAGCTGATACAGTACTATGTCCTGGTCTATAACCAGCTGAAACAGTACTATGTCCAGGTCTATAACCAGCTGATACAGTACTATGTCCAGGTCTATAACCACCACAACAGTACTATGTCCAGGTCTATAACCAGCTGATACAGTACTATGTCCTGGTCTATAACCAGCTGATACAGTACTATGTCCAGGTCTATAACCAGCTGATACAGTACTATGTCCAGGTCTATAACCAGCTGAAACAGTACTATGCCCAGGTCTATAACCAGCTGATACAGTACTATGTCCAGGTCTATAACCAGCTGATACAGTACTATGTCCAGGTCTATAACCAGCTGATACAGTACTATGGCCAGGTCTATAACCAGCTGATACAGTACTATGTCCAGGTCTATAACCAGCTGATACAGTACTATGTCCAGGTCTATAACCAGCTGATACAGTACTATGTCCAGGTCTATAACCAGCTGATACAGTACTATGTCCAGGTCTATAACCAGCTGATACAGTACTATGTCCTGGTCTATAACCAGCTGATACAGTACTATGTCCAGGTCTATAACCAGCTGATACAGTACTATGTCCAGGTCTATAACCAGCTGATACAGTACTATGTCCTGGTCTATAACCAGCTCTATAAACCAGCTGATACAGTACTATGTCCAGGTCTATACCAGCTGATCAAGTACTATGTCCTGGTCTATAACCAGCTGATACAGTACTATGTCCAGGTCTATAACCAGCTGATACAGTACTATGTCCAGGTCTATAACCAGCTGATACAGTACTATGTCCAGGTCTATAACCAGCTGATACAGTACTATGTCCTGGTCTATAACCAGCTGATACAGTACTATGTCCTGGTCTACAACCAGAATGGTGTATATTTAGAATAGAGTGACAAGTTTAATAAGATCTTAGCTGACAGTTGGTCAGTTGGTTTGCTAGGCAAGATAACTTAGAGATTGGCCGGTAATTACTGTATGTGAGAACGATCTCCGTCGTTATGTTGGGGGGGGGGACGACATGTGCCGCTTTCCAAATCTTACGGATAACTCCAGTTGCAATTGTCAAGTAAAAAAATCCAGGTTAAAGGTTCAACAATGAGTGGGGCAGAGAGCTTGTAGTAAGAAAGGATTAAGTGATTCAGCCCCTTTGGATTATTTTTTATATCAATCTTTAGCAAGGCATTTAGTACATCGTAGACATCAAATGGTTGAATTGAAAATAAAGTATGTGGACTCCTTTGAATGGAATTAAATTAATTTGAGACTATCCTTTTTAAAAACAGGTGGCCAGCTGAAGTAAAATAGTTTATTAAAAGCACTACACATTTCAATGTCCTTCTAGTATGGGACCAGGAGCTGTTAAAACCTGCTGGGTCAACGAGGTGGTGGAGTTTTGGATTCAAAGATTTGACAACTTTCCAAAAGTTGGTTGAATTACGACCACTCTCCGATACAAAAATTTAATAAATATGTTGATTTTGTTTTTCTAACCAGAGATGGACATCTATTTATCATTTGTCTAAAGGACTGCCAGTCAGACGTAGAATCAGTCCGTCTAGCAAGCTATTTCTTTCCTGTAATTTCTCAGTGTGTGTGTGTGTGTGTGTGTGTGTGTGTGTGTGTGTGTGTGTGTGTGTGTGTGTGTGTAATGATGATGCTGTGTAGGTGACGAAGCTGATGCAGACTCTGTGTACGTCCCAAATGGCCCATAGGGATTTGGTCAAAAGTAGTGCCCTATATAGGGGAATGAGAGGAAGAGAGGGAAGTACAGCAGATAGAAGGAGATATATTAAACAGGGGAACAAAGGAAAGAAAAAGAGAAAGGGAGAATGAGAAAGAGAAAGAGAGAGTAGAGAGAGAGGTGAACTGCAGAGAGAGAGAGAGAGAGAGGTGAACTACAGAGAGAGAGAGAGAGAGAGAGAGGTGAACTACAGAGAGAGAGAGAGAGAGAGAGAGAGAGAGAGAGAGAGAGGTGAACTACAGAGAGAGAGAGAAAGAGAGAGGTGAACTACAGAGAGAGAGAGAGAGTGAACTACAGAGAGAGAGAGAGAGAGAGGTGAACTACAGAGAGAGAGAGATGAACTACAGAGAGAGAGAGAGAGAGAGAGGGTGACCTGGGGGGCAATGAGAAGAGAGAGAGAGAGAGAGAGGTGAACTGCAGAGAGAGAGAGAGAGAGAGAGAGGTGAACTGCAGAGAGAGAGAGAGAGAGAGAGAGAGGTGAACTGCAGAGAGAGAGAGAGAGAGAGAGGTGAACTGGAGAGAGAGAGAGAGGTGAACTACAGAGAGAGAGAGAGAGAGGGAGGGTGAACTACAGAGAGAGAGAGAGAGAGAGACGGTGAACTGCAGAGAGAGAGAGAGAGAGAGAGCGAGAGGAGAGGTGAAGAGGTGAACCTGCAGAGGAGAGAGAGAGAGGAGGGGAAAGTACAGAGAGAGAGAGAGGAGAGAGAGGTGAACTAACAGAGAGAGAGAGAGAGAGGGTGAACTGCAACGAGAGGAGAGAGAGAGAGAGAGAGGTGTGAACTGCAAGAGAGAGAGAGAGAGAGAGGGTGAACTACGAGAGAGAGGGAGAGAGAGAGAGAGAGAGAGAGAGGTGAACTACAGAGAGAGAGAGAGAGAGAGGTGAACTACAGAGAGAGAGAGAGAGGTGAACTACAGAGAGAGAGAGAGAGGTGAACTAAAGAGAGAGAGAGAGAGGTGAACTAAAGAGAGAGAGAGAGAGAGGTGAACTACAGAGAGAGAGAGAGAGAGAGAGAGGTGAACTACAGAGAGAGAGAGAGAGGTGAACTACAGAGAGAGAGAGAGGGAGGTGAACTGCAGAGAGAGAGAGAGAGAGAGAGGTGAACTACAGAGAGAGAGAGAGAGAGAGAGAGGTGAACTACAGAGAGAGAGAGAGAGAGAGAGAGGTGAACTACAGAGAGAGAGAGAGGTGAACTACAGAGAAGGGCCGAGCAGAAACATGACATTGAGTTGAGCTGATCACTGCAGAGAGAGAGAGAACTGCAGAGAAGGACATGAATCAAAAACCCAGCCAAGCAGGGGGAGAGAAGGGATGCGGAGGAGGGGGTGGGGGGGGCTATCTGCGTCAGAGCCCAAGCCAATGCAGTCAGAGATGGGATGGGGCAGGCAGCAGACGTGTGTGTGTGTGTGTGTGTGTGTGTGTGTGTGTGTGTGTGTGTGTGTGTGTGTGTGTGTGTGTGTGTAAAGGGGGATAGACGGTGTGTGTGTCGGAAATGTGTGTGTGGGGGAGTGACGTGTGTGTGTGTGTGTGTGTGTGTGTGTGTGTGTGTGTGTGTGTGTGTGTGTGTGTGTGTGTGTGTGGGTGCATGCTGAAGCAGAAGGCACAGCGCTTGCCAGGACCTCCTGTCTCCCTCGTCACAGAACTGACACACACAATATGCCTTGCCTCGACTTTTGACACACACACACACACACACACACACACACACACACACACACACACACACACACACACACACACACACACACACACACAACATTAAATGCCCTATACATTTGCATGGAAGCAGGACATAATTCAATTGTCCAGCAATGTGAAGAGGAAAAAGGTTTTACTGACACATTTAATTGATTAGAGCCAAGAAGCTGCGATATTCACTGTAGCATTGACCTGTTAAAATAGAAAGAGTCACCACATCATCATCGTGTAGTGAAACCATGAGAAGCAGTGGGTCCATCAACTGAGATCTGCTGTTTGGAAGGTGTTTGAATGTAAATCCATAGGACATGTTCTGATACACTGAATGGATTTATAAAACAGAACGGAAGTACTGAAACACCCAAACTGGTTCTTCAATCTGAATCATTCAGGTTTTTTTTTTAAAGAGAGTATTGTGTCGAGTGTATTTTTGGCGTTTCTGTTGCATGTAAAATAAAAAATAAAATATAAATGTATTGACAGATTGTCTCTCATTCCACTAGACTCTGTAGATTATGGGCTCTCTAACCATGTTCCAGGGTTTATGGGCTCTCTAACCGTGTTCCAGGGTTTATGGGCTCTCTAACCGTGTTCCAGGGTTTATGGGCTCTCTAACCATGTTCCAGGGGTTTATGGGCTCTCTAACCGTGTTCCAGGGGTTTATGGGCTCTCTAACCGTGTTCCAGGGGTTTATGGGCTATCTAACCGTGTTCCAGGGGTTTATGGGCTCTCTAACCATGTTCCAGGGGTTTATGGGCTCTCTAACCGTGTTCCAGGGTTTATGGGCTCTCTAACCGTGTTCCAGGGGTTATGGGCTCTCTAACCGTGTTCCAGGGTTTATGGGCTCTCTAACCGTGTTCCAGGGTTTATGGGCTCTCTAACCGTGTTCCAGGGGTTTATGGGCTCTCTAACCGTGTTCCAGGGGTTTATGGGCTCACTAACCGTGTTCCAGGGTTTATGGGCTCTCTAACCGTGTTCCAAGGGACCAAAGCCTATAGTTGAAATTTGGAGTTATTTGGCCACTTTAGTTGTGATACAAACCTTATCAAAACATACAGGCCTATGGGCTAGGATACATGAGGTGTGCGACTATGATTTGAAAAAGTACTGTGAATAAAGTACTGTGAATAAAGGATCATTTGGAATGTGACTGCGGTCATGACTCCTGACCGCTGGTGTGGCGGTAATACGGTCACCGAAAATATGTTACTGTGAAATTCCACCATAATTCTTTCTGTGCTTTATTTATTCATTTATTTTGACAGATTAGAAACAGGAGGAAACACAGAAGAAGTTCAAGTTGGACAGGCAGAAGTGGGAATTAAAAACACCCAACTGCTGGGCCAGTAAGATGGCAAATTTCTTTTAAATTGTACCCACTCAACCACTCAGCCACATACTGTTTGAGGAACTTGGCAGAAGACAAATATTTAGATTAATAAGGTAAAATGGGAATTTCAAACATTGTGCTGTCGTACTGTTCAGAATTACCCCAGTCTGAGGCATGGAGGTGGAGAGAGTTCTCCCAGTCTGAGGCATGGAGGTGGAGAGAGTTCTCCCAGTCTGAGGCATGGAGGTGGAGAGAGTTCTCCCAGTCTGAGGCATGGAGGTGGAGAGAGTTCTCCCAGTCTGAGGCATGGAGGTGGAGAGTGGGCATTAGTGCCAGGTGTGCCCTCTGGCAAACTCTATGGGCGAAGTTTGCAGGGGCCTCACCTGTATTCGGGTCCTTCACAAACCCAGACAGATGAGAGCACACCAAACACTCAGATGAAACTCTCTAAAACAATCCAAGAAAGTATGCGTCAATGAAAAGTCAAACCGCCATTTTGGTTCATTGATCAGTTTTCTTGATGCTGCATGTAGTTGTTAGTTGACACGTCATTGTTTGCACCTTCCGGGTACCATTCATTTCCATCTCATATTTAATTGGACTCACTTCACAATAGATAAGCTGTTAAGTATTTACCTCATATGTGTCACGCCCTGACCTTAGAGATCCTTTTATGTCTCTATTTTGGTTGGTCAGGGCGTGAGTTGGGGTGGGCATTCTATGTCCTTTTTTCTATGCTTTGTATTTCTTTGTTTCGGCCGGGTATGGCTCTCAATCAGGGACAGCTGTATATCGTTGTCGCTGATTGGGAGCCATACTTAGGCAGCCTGTTTTCCTTTGGGTTTTGTGGGTGGTTATTTTCTGTTTAGTCACTTTGTTACCTGACAGAACTGTTTGGCTGTTGTCTTTTGTTTAGTTGTAAAAGTGTTCTCATTTTCCATTACATTTCATGATGAGCACTAACCACACTGCGCCTTGGTCTACTCCATTCAACAGCCGTTACAACATGTGATCCGATCTGAAACACAGTTTAACAGCAGAACAGATGGTTCACCTTTTCCATGGACGTCTGAATACTGTAATGTCACATTTCTCTTAGAAAACATAATCCACATATCATAACCGTTGCAGAATAAATTCCTCTCCTTTTCTGGCCACGATGAGTTCCTATTCCCCAAGTAGCCAGATATTAGAATTTCAAGGTTTTTTTGCATCCGAAATGGGAGAGCGGTTTATAACATAAAGTCAAATTTAACAGATGGTTGATCTTTTACATTGAAGTGTGTAGTCTACCACTGCAAGTAGGTCTACTGTAGTAAAAATCAGAGTAGACAATGTTTCACAATTCGCGGGTTTGGTAAAAAGTAAATGCAAAACATTATTGATCTGTTTACAGGTAAGCAACAATGTGCAAATAGTTTTTGTCTTTCAGATGTGTTTAGATATAGTAAATGTCACTGCAAAAACCAAACATTCTGCCAACCCCTCCAAAGACATTTGATCAAGTCGGCCTAATTCAAATACTTCCAAAGTAAACAACAGTGGCCACCAACCAATCTCCAAGGTATTCCTAGTCGACCACCAAACATTTATGTAAAAAAAAACTACCGATAAACCCTTGTGTTCCTGTTTTTTTAATCCGTTTTAGTGCTGTTGGTGGCAGGTACGCTTGATTCAGCAGCTCTAGCACCGCGAAGGCAAAGTGTTCCCATGTTGAACCATTTCATGTGTCTGAAGTTAGAACTCTGCCTACCCAGAGACCAAATTAAGTGTATCTAGAGGCCGACCGCTGTCCAATCAGATAGCTCAGATCAACGTGTCTGCACTGTTTCCTGGAGCCATTGACTAAAAAGAACCCTGGAACACACAGCAAAGTTGATACCGTGAGATATAAAAACTTCTACAACCATGACTAGAGAGAGACTCAAAGAATACAGCAAAGAGCTGAGTTTATGTGTAAGTTCAAGTTTAAATTTGTATTTATACACCTGTATAAGCCATAAAATGGGCGTCAGTCCCTCTCCAGCACCTCTATGTACAAGGTGTTCTCTACTGTCTCTGTCTGACAGTCAGGAAATACAGTGGCTGCCCTGTATAACACCACCCAGCCGTAACTAATGTACTGATTGCCCTGCCATGGACCTATCTAAGTAATTTAGAGGCCCTGCAGGCCAACTCCAGGGCGAGTAGCAGACCTGGATTCAAACACTATTTAAAGTCTTTCAAAATACATTATCAGTTTATTCTTTAAAACAGGGGCAGGCAAACGACAGGTCAAGGCAAGCAGGGGTCAAAAATCCAGAGTAGGAGCAAAGGTACAGGACGGCAGGGTCAGGGTCAGGTCAGGGTCAGGTCAGGGTCAGGTCAGGGTCAGGTCAGGGTCAGGGTCAGGTCAGGGTCAGGTCAGGGTCAGGTCAGGGTCAGGGTCAGGGTCAGGGTCAGGGTCAGGTCAGGGTCAGGTCAGGGTCAGGGTCAGGTCAGGGTCAGGGTCAGGTCAGGGTCAGGTCAGGGTCAGGGTCAGGTCAGGGTCAGGTCAGGGTCAGGTCAGGGTCAGGTCAGGGTCAGGGTCAGGCAGAGGTTGGTGATCCAGAGTAGAGGTAAAGATACAGGACGGCAGGGTCAGGTCAGGCAGGAAAGGTCAAAACCTGGGAAACTAGAAAACAGGGACTATAACAAAGCCAGGCGTAAGGGAAACCGCTGGTAGATATGAATGAACAAAACGAACTGGCACAGACAGACAGAAAACACAGGTATAAGTACCCAGAAGATAATGGGAAAGATGGGTGACCCCTGAAGGGGGGTGGAGACAAACACAAGGACAGGTGAAACAGATCAGGGTGTGACACACATTGATCGTTTGCTCTAGACTGCCTGGAGGGCAGGGTTTGCTATTTTGCAACTCTCCTATTAGTCCAAAGAAGCTCAATCAAGAACCGATAAAGGTTTTGAAATTAGCTTTTTCGAATAGTGTGTGGACCCAGGTCTGGCTCCAGCCCAGTCGCAGGGCAGGGTGATCAGTCCCAGGTGTTACCACAGGGCAGGGTGATCAGTCCCAGGTGTTACCACAGGGCAGGGCGATCAGTCCCAGGTGTTACCACAGGGTGATCAGTCCCAGGTGTTACCACAGGGCAGGGTGATCAGTCCCAGGTGTTACCACAGGGCAGGGCGATCAGTCCCAGGTGTTACCACAGGGCAGGGTGTTCAGTCCCAGGTGTTACCACAGGGTGATCAGTCCCAGGTGTTACCACAGGGTGATCAGTCCCAGGTGTTACCACAGGGTGATCGGTCCCAGGTGTTACCACAGGGCAGGGTGATCGGTCCCAGGTGTTACCACAGGGTGATCAGTCCCAGGTGTTACCACAGGGCAGGGTGATCAGTCCCAGGTGTTACCACAGGGTGATCAGTCCCAGGTGTTACCACAGGGCAGGGTGATCAGTCCCAGGTGTTACCACAGGGCAGGGCGATCGGTCCCAGGTGTTTACTGGTCAAGTCACTGAGCACAGTGTTAATTGTGTTTTAATGTTTTCTGCACGACAGTTAATACATTAACTCATGCACAACTAATACAGCAAGCTAGTCCTCTCCACCCACAATCTCACACACACACAATTTAAATCAAGGGAAATACAATGATATTGTGAGCAAAATGATTAATCATATCAAATTAGTAAATCATTTTACATTTGAGCGTCTGTGGCCTCCTTTTAAGAAATTACCTAAAATGTGTCATTGGTGTTACTACTCCTGCAGCTGGCACAATGTTATCATAGAAGAAAAATTGTAATTCCGGTACATAATCATCACCAAATACCGCCCCCTCTGAGAGGTGGGGGGGGGGGCTGCCTTAATCAATGTCCACGTCATCGGTGCCTGGTTGCTGTTGGGGGTTAACTACCTCAAGGGCAGAAAGACAGATTACTGGCCAAACGCTCTTAACCACTAGGCTACCTACCGCTCCAATTGAAATGGGCTGCGTAGCCTTTTCTCTTTCTCTCTTTCTGTCTTTGGATATTTACAATATGAAAATAATAAGAATCAAAATTGTCAACGGGACAACAGTAACAACAATAACCAAGGGTCAAAATAACCATACATTCAACAATAACAATAAGCATACAGTAGAGGACATGTGCAGGTTGATTGGTCTGTCAGACACTGTCCCTCATCTTATGACAGGCAGCAATGTAGTGCGCTGCCAACCCACAGCTCTCTGCGTCCTCCCCCAACAGGACGGGTAGCCTATCCTCATCAGAGAGGTCTTTGAAACCTTGAATAAGGGTTTCAAATTTGGAAATCACACTCTCTAATTGTTTTATATTTTTGACATTTTGTCAGGAAATGCAGCTCCGTCTCAGGTTCTGCTGTTGTGCAGTGGTTGCACAGCCTTTCCTCTACAGGGAGCCAGGTTTTCCTGTGTCTACCCTTCTCAATGGCAAGGCTGTGCTCACTGAGCCTGTACTTTGTCAAGGTTTTTCTAAGGTTTTGATCAGTAACCATGGTCAAATAGTTAACCACGGTGTACTGTCGATTTAGGGCCAGATAGCACTGCATTTTGCTTTGTGCTTCGCAATAAGCAATGTAGTTTTATTTTTGTTTTATTTTTGTTTTATTCTGATTGATTGGATGTTCTGGTCCTGAGGCTTCAGTGTGTTAGTAGAACAGGTTTGTGAACTCAGCCCGAGGACCAGCTGGATGAGGGGACTCTTTTCTTTGCTCAGCTCTTGGCATTGCAGGGCTTGGTAATGATATGAGAGGGGGTCACTGTATTTTAGATGTTTCCAAAACTTAATTGCTCTTTTTTGAGTTTTTATTATTAGTGGATATTGGCCTAATTCTGCCCTGCATGCATTGTTTGTAGTTTTCCTCTGGACATGTAGGAGAATCTTACAGAACTCTGCATGCATGGTTTCAATGTGGTGTTTGTCCCATTTGATGAAATCTTGTTTTGCAAGTGGACCCCACACCTCGCTGCCATAAAGTGTAATTGGTTCAATAACACATTCAATTCGTTTTAGCTAAATTTTAATAGGTATATCAATTTGTATTT
Source organism: Salmo trutta (assembly GCF_901001165.1). NCBI lineage: Eukaryota > Metazoa > Chordata > Actinopteri > Salmoniformes > Salmonidae > Salmo > Salmo trutta. The sequence continues at coordinate 42,570,066 of NC_042966.1, read as the reverse complement.
GCTTTTTAATGGCGTAGAATGCCTTGCGTGCTTTCTCTCTCAGTTCATTCACTGCATCATTAAGGTGTCCAGTTGAGCTTATTTTTAAACCTAAGTATTTGTAGTGTGTACAGTACTCTATATATTTTGTACCAATTGAGAACTTTGGTCTAATTCACTGAGATCTGGATCTTCTCTGGAAAATCATTATTTTAGTCTTTTTGGGGTTTACTGCCAGGGCCCAGGTCTGGCAGTACTGCTCTAGCAGGTCCAGGCTCTGCTGTAGGTCATGTACTGTGGGTGACAGCAGGTATAGGTCATCTGCAAAGAGTAGGCATTTAAGCTCTGAATTGTGGAGACTAACACCAGGGGCTGAGGATTTTTCTAGAATAGTGGCCAATTCGTTGATGTAAATATTGAAGTGTGCAGGGCTCAGATTACAACCCTGGCGAAGGCCCCGCCCCTGGTTAAAGAATTCTGTTATTTTCTTGCCAATTTGAATGCTGCACGTATTGCCAGTATACATTGATTTAATTATGTCATATGTTTTACCCCCTACACCACTTTCAATAACTTTGTAGAACAGTCCTGTATGCCAAATATAATCAAATGCTTTTTGGAAGTCGATAAAGCAAGCGTATATTTTGGTATTATTTTGGTGGACATGTTTATCTATCAGGGTGTGTAGGGTGTAAATATGATCAGTCGTGCGATGTTTTGGTATGAATCCAATTTGGCTTTCACTCAAGACATTGTGCTTATTAAGGAAGTTTAGAACTCTTACATTTATAATACTACAGAAAACCTTCTCCAGGTTACTGTTCACACAAATGCCTCTGTAATTGTTAGGGTCAAATTTGTCTCCGTTCTTAAAGATTGGGGTTATGAGTCCTTGATTCCAGATGTCAGGGAAATAACCTACACTCAGGATCAAATTAAACAGTTTTAATATAGCCAATTGAAATTTTGCACTAGTGAATTTGAGCATCTCATTTAGGATGCCATCAGGTCTGCATGCTTTTTTAAATTTGAGAGCCTGAAGTTTCTTATGGAGCTCCTGGTCAGTAATTGGGGAGTTCAATAGATTTTGATTGTCCTTTATAGCTTTTTCTAATCCATTCAACTTCTCATGAATTTTGCATTGTTCTGTGTTTGTGTCAATTTGAACGGTGTTGTAGAGTGTTTTAAAATGCGTTGTCCATATGTCACCATTTTGTATCGCTAATTCCTCTTGTTTAAATGTTTTCATTTTTTCCAATTTTGCCAGAAGTTGTTTGTGTTTATGGACTTCTCAATTAGTGTCAGCTGCTTGCTGTTGTACTGTGCTTTTTTGGTTCTGAGTGTACGTTTATAGAGTTTTAAAGTCGCACAGTAATGAAGGAGTAATTCACCATTATTTGGGTCTCTGTGCTTTTGGTTGGATAGTGTTCTAAGTTTTTTCCTTATAATTTTACAATCTGCATCAAACCAGTTGTCATCTGTGATCTTTTTGTTTTGTTTTTTTATCACTTTCAATTGTGCTTCTTTTGCCATTTGCCTGAATATATAGATAATGAATTTAGACCCTGAATGTTCCACATGCTAACTGATAGGTTGATGAGTTTAGACCCTGAATGTTCCACATGCTAACTGATAGGTTGATGAGTTTAGACCCTGAATGTTCCACATGCTAACTGATAGGTTGATGAGTTTAGACCCTGAATGTTCCACATGCTAACTGATAGGTTGATGAGTTTAGACCCTGAATGTTCCACATGCTAACTGATAGGTTGATGAGTTTAGACCCTGAATGTTCCACATGCTAACTGATAGTGATTTCATGTTGCAGAAAGAAAGAATAGCAGTCAGAAATACAGTAACTACTAACTAATAAGTTGTTAAGAGATAAACAGGATAACAGCTAACATTCTTTCTGTTATATATATATAAATATTCCTATTCATTGAACAAGTAAATTCTAGTACAATAGGTGTGTGTGTGTGTGTTTAGTGCAGATGTATTGGAGGAGCTGTTTAATCTCACTTAATCCTACAGGGTTCTCCTGTCCTCTGACGACCTCTGCGTAGAGGGTCAGGAGTTATATCTATCATTCAGAGGGTCAGGAGTTATATCAATCAAGGGTCAGGAGTTATATCAATCAGAGGGTCAGGAGTTATATCAATCAGAGGGTCAGGAGTTATATCTATCAGAGGGTCAGGAGTTATATCAATCAGAGGGTCAGGAGTTATATCTATCAGAGGGTCAGGAGTTATATCTATCAGAGGGTCAGGAGTTTAGGATATAGGTTCTTGTGTTCTACTGGATATTTTATTAAAAATAACATCCCAATAGCCTTTTAGTTTGGGACACAACCAGAACATATGTGGAAATAGATGGTTACAAACTAAATGGGAGTAGGGAAGAATCTCTCTAGTATCTATCTGGGTTCAGTCTTGTCTGGCCAGGTTCAGCCTTGTCTGACCAGGTTCAGCCTTGTCTGACCAGGTTCAGCCTTTGCCGGCCAGGTTCAGTCTTGTCTGACCAGGTTCAGCCTTGTCTGACCAGGTTCAGCCTTGTCTGACCAGGTTCAGCCTTGTCTGGCAAGGTTCAGCCTTGTCTGACCAGTTACAGCCTTGTCTGACCAGTTACAGCCTTGTCTGACCAGTTACAGCCTTGTCTGACCAGTTACAGCCTTGTCTGACCAGGTTCAGCCTTGTCTGACCAGGTTCAGCCTTGTCTGACCAGGTTCAGCCTTGTCTGACCAGGTTCAGCGTTGTCTGACCAGTTACAGCCTTGTCTGACCAGGTTCAGCCTTGTCTGACCAGGTTCAGCCTTGTCTGACCAGGTTCAGCCTTGTCCTGCCAGGTAATTCTTACTGAAGGTAGTGAATGGAGCTGGAAGGAGAGAGCAGACGAAAGCGCCTAACGATGAGGTCATACACAGGATATGGATTCTATGATTGGCCCACAGAGTCATGAGGTTGAATCCAAAAACATGATATTACGAATGTTTTCCAGCTCAATAATATTTCTGAAAATGAGGGTGACCCCAAACCCTCTAGTTGTTTTGTGTTGTTGCAGTATGGCTTTACAGAGTTGTGGCTTTTTATTATTCCATATTATAAAAACTCTGAGATCAGTGTGTCCAGCACCATAACTGCAATTGGGATACGTACATCAGGACAAAAAATAGGAACTTCGGTAGGACGTTAATTTTAATAGAATTCATTCGACCCATAAATGATATTGGTAGGGTTGACGAATGTAACAGGTCTTTCTCAGCCATTTCCAATTACCGCATGAGATTTTCCTTCAGCAAGTCTGACGGGGAGCGTGGAACAGTAACTCCTATGTATATAAAACAATCTGTAAGAATTTTTGGGGGGGAATTAGACAGAGCAGTCTTTGTAATTGGGTACAGTTCACGTTTGCTGTAATATAGTTTGTGTCCTGAGAAGTCCTGAATTGAGTTAAAATGATAAGCACCAGAGAAATGGAATCAACCGGGTCTGAAATAAATGTGTTGGTTTTCTAACCCTTCTACAGGTCATACAGGGCCAGGAGAGAATCCCTGTAGAGGGCCAGGAGAGATTCCCTCAGGAGGGCCAGGAGAGAATCCCTGTAGAGGGCCAGGAGAGAATTACTCTGGAGGGCCAGGAGAGAATCACTCTGGAGAACCAGGAGAGAATCACTCTAGAGGGCCAGGACAGAATCACTCTAGAGGGCCAGGACAGAATCCCTGTACAGGGCCAGGAGAGATTCCCTGTAGCGGGCCAGGACAGAATCACTCTGGAGGGCCAGGACAGAATCACTCTAGAGGGCCAGGAGAGAATCCCTCTAGAGGGCCAGGAGAGAATCACTCTGGAGGGCCAGGACAGAATCACTCTAGAGGGCCAGGAGAGAATCCCTGTAGAGGGCCAGGAGAGAATCCCTGTAGCGGGCCAGGAGAGAATCACTCTAGAGGGCCAGGAGAGATTCCCTGTAGCGGGCCAGGAGAGAATCCCTCTAGAGGGCCAGGAGAGAATCACTCTAGAGGGCCAGGACAGAATCCCTCTAGAGGGCCAGGAGAGAATCACTCTAGAGGGCCAGGAGAGAATCACTCTAGAGGGCCAGGAGAGAATCACTCTAGAGGGCCAGGAGAGATTCACTCTAGAGGGCCAGGAGAGAATCCCTCTAGAGGGCCAGGACAGAATCCCTGTAGAGGGCCAGGAGAGAATCCCTCTAGAGGGCCAGGAGAGAATCACTCTAGAGGGCCAGGAGAGAATCACTCTAGAGGGCCAGGACAGAATCCCTGTAGAGGGCCAGGAGAGAATCCCTCTAGAGGGCCAGGACAGAATCCCTGTAGAGGGCCAGGACAGAATCACTCTAGAGGGCCAGGAGAGAATCCCTCTAGAGGGCCAGGAGAGAATCCCTCTAGAGGGCCAGGACAGAATCCCTGTAGAGGGCCAGGAGAGAATCCCTCTAGAGGGCCAGGAGAGAATCCCTCTAGAGGGCCAGGAGAGAATCCCTCTAGAGGGCCAGGACAGAATCACTCTAGAGGGCCAGGAGAGAATCCCTCTAGAGGGCCAGGAGAGAATCACTCTAGAGGGCCAGGAGAGAATCACTCTAGAGGGCCAGGAGAGAATCCCTGTAGAGGGCCAGGAGAGAATCACTCTAGCGGGCCAGGAGAGAATCCCTCTAGAGGGCCAGGAGAGAATCCCTCTAGAGGGCCAGGAGAGAATCCCTCTAGAGGGCCAGGAGAGAATCCCTGTAGAGGGCCAGGAGAGAATCCCTCTAGAGGGCCAGGAGAGAATCCCTCTAGAGGGCCAGGAGAGAATCCCTGTAGAGGGCCAGGAGAGAATCCCTCTAGAGGGCCAGGACAGAATCCCTGTAGAGGGCCAGGAGAGAATCCCTCTAGAGGGCCAGGAGAGAATCCCTCTAGAGGGCCAGGACAGAATCCCTCTAGAGGGCCAGGAGAGAATCCCTCTAGAGGGCCAGGAGAGAATCACTCTAGCGGGCCAGGACAGAATCCCTGTAGAGGGCCAGGAGAGAATCCCTCTAGAAGGCCAGGAGAGAATCCCTGTAGAGGGCCAGGAGAGAATCCCTCTAGAGGGCCAGGAGAGAATCCCTCTAGAGGGCCAGGAGAGAATCACTGTAGCCGGGCCAGGACAGAATCACTCTGGAGGGCCAGGACAGAATCACTCTAGAGGGCCAGGAGAGAATCCCTCTAGAGGGCCAGGAGAGAATCACTCTGGAGGGCCAGGACAGAATCCCTGTACAGGGCCAGGAGAGATTCCCTGTAGCGGGCCAGGACAGAATCACTCTGGAGGGCCAGGACAGAATCACTCTAGAGGGCCAGGAGAGAATCCCTCTAGAGGGCCAGGAGAGAATCACTCTGGAGGGCCAGGACAGAATCACTCTAGAGGGCCAGGAGAGAATCCCTGTAGAGGGCCAGGAGAGAATCCCTGTAGCGGGCCAGGAGAGAATCACTCTAGAGGGCCAGGAGAGATTCCCTGTAGCGGGCCAGGAGAGAATCCCTCTAGAGGGCCAGGAGAGAATCACTCTAGAGGGCCAGGACAGAATCCCTCTAGAGGGCCAGGAGAGAATCACTCTAGAGGGCCAGGAGAGAATCACTCTAGAGGGCCAGGAGAGAATCACTCTAGAGGGCCAGGAGAGATTCACTCTAGAGGGCCAGGAGAGAATCCCTCTAGAGGGCCAGGACAGAATCCCTGTAGAGGGCCAGGAGAGAATCCCTCTAGAGGGCCAGGAGAGAATCACTCTAGAGGGCCAGGAGAGAATCCCTCTAGAGGGCCAGGAGAGAATCCCTCTAGAGGTCCAGGAGAGAATCCCTGTAGAGGGCCAGGAGAGAATCCCTCTAGAGGGCCAGGAGAGAATCCCTCTAGAGGGCCAGGAGAGAATCCCTGTAGAGGGCCAGGAGAGAATCCCTCTAGAGGGCCAGGAGAGAATCCCTCTAGAGGGCCAGGAGAGAATCACTCTAGCGGGCCAGGACAGAATCCCTGTAGAGGGCCAGGACAGAATCACTCTAGAGGGCCAGGAGAGAATCCCTCTAGAGGGCCAGGAGAGAATCCCTCTAGAGGGCCAGGACAGAATCCCTGTAGAGGGCCAGGAGAGAATCCCTCTAGAGGGCCAGGAGAGAATCCCTCTAGAGGGCCAGGAGAGAATCCCTCTAGAGGGCCAGGACAGAATCACTCTAGAGGGCCAGGAGAGAATCCCTCTAGAGGGCCAGGAGAGAATCACTCTAGAGGGCCAGGAGAGAATCACTCTAGAGGGCCAGGAGAGAATCCCTGTAGAGGGCCAGGAGAGAATCACTCTAGCGGGCCAGGAGAGAATCCCTCTAGAGGGCCAGGAGAGAATCCCTCTAGAGGGCCAGGAGAGAATCCCTCTAGAGGTCCAGGAGAGAATCCCTGTAGAGGGCCAGGAGAGAATCCCTCTAGAGGGCCAGGAGAGAATCACTCTGGAGGGCCAGGAGAGAATCACTCTAGAGGGCCAGGACAGAATCCCTGTAGAGGGCCAGGAGAGAATCACTCTGGAGGGCCAGGAGAGAATCACTCTAGAGGGCCAGGAGAGAATCACTCTAGAGGGCCAGGACAGAATCACTCTGGAGGGCCAGGAGAGAATCACTCTAGAGGGCCAGGACAGAATCCCTGTAGAGGGCCAGGAGAGAATCACTCTGGAGGGCCCGGAGAGAATCACTCTAGAGGGCCAGGACAGAATCCCTGTAGAGGGCCAGGAGAGAATCCCTCTAGAGGGCCAGGAGAGAATCACTCTACAGGGCCAGGAGAGAATCACTCTGGAGGGCCAGGAGAGAATCCCTGTAGAGGGCCAGGAGAGAATCACTCTGGAGGGCCAGGAGAGAATCACTCTGGAGAACCAGGAGAGAATCACTCTAGAGGGCCAGGACAGAATCACTCTAGAGGGCCAGGACAGAATCCCTGTACAGGGCCAGGAGAGATTCCCTGTAGCGGGCCAGGACAGAATCACTCTGGAGGGCCAGGACAGAATCACTCTAGAGGGCCAGGAGAGAATCCCTCTAGAGGGCCAGGAGAGAATCACTCTGGAGGGCCAGGACAGAATCACTCTAGAGGGCCAGGAGAGAATCCCTGTAGAGGGCCAGGAGAGAATCCCTGTAGCGGGCCAGGAGAGAATCACTCTAGAGGGCCAGGAGAGATTCCCTGTAGCGGGCCAGGAGAGAATCCCTCTAGAGGGCCAGGAGAGAATCACTCTAGAGGGCCAGGACAGAATCCCTCTAGAGGGCCAGGAGAGAATCACTCTAGAGGGCCAGGAGAGAATCACTCTAGAGGGCCAGGAGAGAATCACTCTAGAGGGCCAGGAGAGATTCACTCTAGAGGGCCAGGAGAGAATCCCTCTAGAGGGCCAGGACAGAATCCCTGTAGAGGGCCAGGAGAGAATCCCTCTAGAGGGCCAGGAGAGAATCACTCTAGAGGGCCAGGAGAGAATCACTCTAGAGGGCCAGGACAGAATCCCTGTAGAGGGCCAGGAGAGAATCCCTCTAGAGGGCCAGGACAGAATCCCTGTAGAGGGCCAGGACAGAATCACTCTAGAGGGCCAGGAGAGAATCCCTCTAGAGGGCCAGGAGAGAATCCCTCTAGAGGGCCAGGACAGAATCCCTGTAGAGGGCCAGGAGAGAATCCCTCTAGAGGGCCAGGAGAGAATCCCTCTAGAGGGCCAGGAGAGAATCCCTCTAGAGGGCCAGGACAGAATCACTCTAGAGGGCCAGGAGAGAATCCCTCTAGAGGGCCAGGAGAGAATCACTCTAGAGGGCCAGGAGAGAATCACTCTAGAGGGCCAGGAGAGAATCCCTGTAGAGGGCCAGGAGAGAATCACTCTAGCGGGCCAGGAGAGAATCCCTCTAGAGGGCCAGGAGAGAATCCCTCTAGAGGGCCAGGAGAGAATCCCTCTAGAGGGCCAGGAGAGAATCCCTGTAGAGGGCCAGGAGAGAATCCCTCTAGAGGGCCAGGAGAGAATCCCTCTAGAGGGCCAGGAGAGAATCCCTGTAGAGGGCCAGGAGAGAATCCCTCTAGAGGGCCAGGACAGAATCCCTCTAGAGGGCCAGGAGAGAATCCCTCTAGAGGGCCAGGAGAGAATCCCTCTAGAGGGCCAGGACAGAATCCCTCTAGAGGGCCAGGAGAGAATCCCTCTAGAGGGCCAGGAGAGAATCACTCTAGCGGGCCAGGACAGAATCCCTGTAGAGGGCCAGGAGAGAATCCCTCTAGAAGGCCAGGAGAGAATCCCTGTAGAGGGCCAGGAGAGAATCCCTCTAGAGGGCCAGGAGAGAATCCCTCTAGAGGGCCAGGAGAGAATCACTGTAGCCGGGCCAGGACAGAATCACTCTGGAGGGCCAGGACAGAATCACTCTAGAGGGCCAGGAGAGAATCCCTCTAGAGGGCCAGGAGAGAATCACTCTGGAGGGCCAGGACAGAATCCCTGTACAGGGCCAGGAGAGATTCCCTGTAGCGGGCCAGGACAGAATCACTCTGGAGGGCCAGGACAGAATCACTCTAGAGGGCCAGGAGAGAATCCCTCTAGAGGGCCAGGAGAGAATCACTCTGGAGGGCCAGGACAGAATCACTCTAGAGGGCCAGGAGAGAATCCCTGTAGAGGGCCAGGAGAGAATCCCTGTAGCGGGCCAGGAGAGAATCACTCTAGAGGGCCAGGAGAGATTCCCTGTAGCGGGCCAGGAGAGAATCCCTCTAGAGGGCCAGGAGAGAATCACTCTAGAGGGCCAGGACAGAATCCCTCTAGAGGGCCAGGAGAGAATCACTCTAGAGGGCCAGGAGAGAATCACTCTAGAGGGCCAGGAGAGAATCACTCTAGAGGGCCAGGAGAGATTCACTCTAGAGGGCCAGGAGAGAATCCCTCTAGAGGGCCAGGACAGAATCCCTGTAGAGGGCCAGGAGAGAATCCCTCTAGAGGGCCAGGAGAGAATCACTCTAGAGGGCCAGGAGAGAATCACTCTAGAGGGCCAGGACAGAATCCCTGTAGAGGGCCAGGAGAGAATCCCTCTAGAGGGCCAGGACAGAATCCCTGTAGAGGGCCAGGACAGAATCACTCTAGAGGGCCAGGAGAGAATCCCTCTAGAGGGCCAGGAGAGAATCCCTCTAGAGGGCCAGGACAGAATCCCTGTAGAGGGCCAGGAGAGAATCCCTCTAGAGGGCCAGGAGAGAATACCTCTAGAGGGCCAGGAGAGAATCCCTCTAGAGGGCCAGGACAGAATCACTCTAGAGGGCCAGGAGAGAATCCCTCTAGAGGGCCAGGAGAGAATCACTCTAGAGGGCCAGGAGAGAATCACTCTAGAGGGCCAGGAGAGAATCCCTGTAGAGGGCCAGGAGAGAATCACTCTAGCGGGCCAGGAGAGAATCCCTCTAGAGGGCCAGGAGAGAATCCCTCTAGAGGGCCAGGAGAGAATCCCTCTAGAGGTCCAGGAGAGAATCCCTGTAGAGGGCCAGGAGAGAATCCCTCTAGAGGGCCAGGAGAGAATCCCTCTAGAGGGCCAGGAGAGAATCCCTGTAGAGGGCCAGGAGAGAATCCCTCTAGAGGGCCAGGAGAGAATCCCTCTAGAGGGCCAGGAGAGAATCCCTCTAGAGGGCCAGGACAGAATCCCTCTAGAGGGCCAGGACAGAATCCCTCTAGAGGGCCAGGAGAGAATCCCTCTAGAGGGCCAGGAGAGAATCACTCTAGCGGGCCAGGACAGAATCCCTGTAGAGGGCCAGGAGAGAATCCCTCTAGAAGGCCAGGAGAGAATCCCTGTAGAGGGCCAGGAGAGAATCCCTCTAGAGGGCCAGGAGAGAATCCCTCTAGAGGGCCAGGACAGAATCCCTGTAGAGGGCCAGGAGAGAATCCCTCTAGAGGGCCAGGAGAGAATCCCTGTAGAGGGCCAGGAGAGAATCCCTCTAGAGGGCCAGGAGAGAATCCCTCTAGAGGGCCAGGAGAGAATCCCTCTAGAGGGCCAGGAGAGAATCCCTCAGGAGGGCCAGGACAGAATCCCTGTAGAGGGCCAGGAGAGAATCCCTCAGGAGGGCCAGGACAGAATCCCTGCAGAGGGCCAGGAGAGAATCCCTCTAGAGGGCCAGGAGAGAATCCCTCTAGAGGGCCAGGAGAGAATCCCTGTAGAGGGCCAGGAGAGAATCCCTCTAGAGGGCCAGGAGAGAATCCCTGTAGAGGGCCAGGAGAGAATCCCTGTAGAGGGCCAGGACAGAATCCCTCTAGAGGGCCAGGAGAGAATCCCTCTAGAGGGCCAGGAGAGAATCCCTCTAGAGGGCCAGGAGAGAATCCCTCTAGAGGGCCAGGAGAGAATCCCTCTAGAGGGCCAGGACAGAATCCCTGTAGAGGGCCAGGAGAGAATCCCTCTAGAGGGCCAGGAGAGAATCCCTCTAGAGGGCTTCTCGAGAATCCCTGTAGAGGGCCAGGAGAGAATCCCTGTAGAGGGCCAGGAGAGAATCCCTCTAGAGGGCCAGGACAGAATCCCTGTAGAGGGCCAGGAGAGAATCCCTCTAGAGGGCCAGGAGAGAATCCCTCTAGAGGGCCAGGAGAGAATCCCTCTAGAGGGCCAGGAGAGATTCCCTGTAGAGGGCCAGGAGAGATTCCCTCTAGAGGGCCAGGAGAGAATCCCTGTAGAGGGCCAGGAGAGAATCCCTGTAGAGGGCCAGGAGAGAATCCCTGTAGAGGGCCAGGAGAGAATCACTGTAGAGGGCCAGGAGAGAATCCCTGTAGAGGGCCAGGAGAGAATCCCTCTAGAGGGCCAGGAGAGAATCCCTGTAGAGGGCCAGGAGAGATTCCCTCTAGAGGGCCAGGAGAGAATCCCTCTAGAGGGCCAGGAGAGAATCCCTGTAGAGGGCCAGGAGAGAATCCCTCTAGAGGGCCAGGACAGAATCCCTGTAGAGGGCCAGGAGAGAATCCCTCTAGAGGTCCAGGAGAGAATCCCTCTAGAGGTCCAGGAGAGAATCCCTCTAGCGGGCCAGGAGAGAATCCCTGTAGAGGGCCAGGAGAGAATCCCTGTAGATGGCCAGGAGAGAATCCCTCTAGAGGGCCAGGAGAGAATCACTCTAGAGGGCCAGGAGAGAATCCCTGTAGAGGGCCAGGAGAGAATCCCTGTAGAGGGCCAGGAGAGAATCCCTCTAGAGGGCCAGGAGAGAATCCCTGTAGAGGGCCAGGACAGAATCCCTGTAGAGGGCCAGGACAGAATCCCTCTAGAGGGCCAGGAGAGAATCCCTCAGGAGGGCCAGGAGAGAATCCCTCTAGAGGGCCAGGAGAGAATCCCTCTAGAGGGCCAGGACAGAATCCCTCTAGAGGGCCAGGACAGAATCCCTCTAGAGGGCCAGGAGAGAATCCCTCTAGAGGGCCAGGAGAGAATCCCTCTAGAGGGCCAGGAGAGAATCCCTCAGGAGGGCCAGGACAGAATCCCTGTAGAGGGCCAGGAGAGAATCCCTCAGGAGGGCCAGGACAGAATCCCTGCAGAGGGCCAGGAGAGAATCCCTCAGGAGGGCCAGGACAGAATCCCTGCAGAGGGCCAGGAGAGAATCCCTGTAGAGGGCCAGGAGAGAATCCCTGTAGAGGGCCAGGAGAGAATCCCTGTAGAGGGCCAGGACAGAATCCCTCTAGAGGGCCAGGAGAGAATCCCTCTAGAGGGCCAGGAGAGAATCCCTCTAGAGGGCCAGGAGAGAATCCCTCTAGAGGGCCAGGAGAGAATCCCTCTAGAGGGCCAGGAGAGAATCCCTCTAGAGGGCCAGGAGAGAATCCCTGTAGAGGGCCAGGAGAGAATCCCTCTAGAGGGCCAGGACAGAATCCCTCTAGAGGGCCAGGAGAGAATCCCTCTAGAGGGCCAGGAGAGAATCCCTCTAGAGGGCCAGGACAGAATCCCTGTAGAGGGCCAGGAGAGAATCCCTCTAGAGGGCCAGGAGAGATTCCCTGTAGAGGGCCAGGAGAGATTCCCTCTAGAGGGCCAGGAGAGAATCCCTGTAGAGGGCCAGGAGAGAATCCCTGTAGAGGGCCAGGAGAGAATCCCTGTAGAGGGCCAGGAGAGAATCACTGTAGAGGGCCAGGAGAGATTCCCTGTAGAGGGCCAGGAGAGAATCCCTCTAGAGGGCCAGGAGAGAATCCCTGTAGAGGGCCAGGAGAGATTCCCTCTAGAGGGCCAGGAGAGAATCCCTGTAGAGGGCCAGGACAGAATCCCTGTAGAGGGCCAGGACAGAATCCCTCTAGAGGGCCAGGAGAGAATCACTCAGGAGGGCCAGGAGAGAATCCCTCAGGAGGGCCAGGAGAGAATCCCTCAGGAGGGCCAGGACAGAATCCCTCTAGAGGGCCAGGAGAGAATCCCTCTAGAGGGCCAGGACAGAATCCCTCTAGAGGGCCAGGACAGAATCCCTCTAGAGGGCCAGGAGAGAATCCCTCTAAAGGGCCAGGAGAGAATCCCTCAGGAGGGCCAGGACAGAATCCCTGTAGAGGGCCAGGAGAGAATCCCTCAGGAGGGCCAGGAGAGAATCCCTGCAGAGGGCCAGGAGAGAATCCCTCAGGAGGGCCAGGACAGAATCCCTGCAGAGGGCCAGGAGAGAATCCCTCTAGAGGGCCAGGAGAGAATCCCTGTAGAGGGCCAGGAGAGAATCCCTGTAGAGGGCCAGGACAGAATCCCTCTAGAGGGCCAGGAGAGAATCCCTCTAGAGGGCCAGGAGAGAATCCCTCTACAGGGCCAGGAGAGAATCCCTCTAGAGGGCCAGGAGAGAATCCCTCTAGAGGGCCAGGAGAGAATCCCTCAGGAGGGCCAGGACAGAATCCCTGTAGAGGGCCAGGAGAGAATCCCTCAGGAGGGCCAGGAGAGAATCCCTGCAGAGGGCCAGGAGAGAATCCCTCAGGAGGGCCAGGACAGAATCCCTGCAGAGGGCCAGGAGAGAATCCCTCTAGAGGGCCAGGAGAGAATCCCTGTAAAGGGCCAGGAGAGAATCCCTGTAGAGGGCCAGGACAGAATCCCTCTAGAGGGCCAGGAGAGAATCCCTCTAGAGGGCCAGGAGAGAATCCCTCTAGAGGGCCAGGAGAGAATCCCTCTAGAGGGCCAGGAGAGAATCCCTGTAGAGGGCCAGGAGAGAATCCCTCTAGAGGGCCAGGACAGAATCCCTGTAGAGGGCCAGGAGAGAATCCCTCTAGAGGGCCAGGAGAGAATCCCTCTAGAGGGCCAGGAGAGAATCCCTGTAGAGGGCCAGGAGAGAATCCCTGTAGAGGGCCAGGAGAGAATTCCTCTAGAGGGCCAGGACAGAATCCCTGTAGAGGGCCAGGAGAGAATCCCTCTAGAGGAATAGGAGAGAATCCCTCTAGAGGGCCAGGAGAGAATCCCTCTAGAGGGCCAGGAGAGATTCCCTGTAGAGGGCCAGGAGAGATTCCCTCTAGAGGGCCAGGAGAGAATCCCTGTAGAGGGCCAGGAGAGAATCCCTGTAGAGGGCCAGGAGAGAATCCCTGTAGAGGGCCAGGAGAGAATCACTGTAGAGGGCCAGGAGAGATTCCCTGTAGAGGGCCAGGAGAGAATCCCTCTAGAGGGCCAGGAGAGAATCCCTGTAGAGGGCCAGGAGAGATTCCCTCTAGAGGGCCAGGAGAGAATCCCTGTAGAGGGCCAGGAGAGAATCCCTGTAGAGGGCCAGGAGAGAATCCCTCTAGAGGGCCAGGACAGAATCCCTGTAGAGGGCCAGGAGAGAATCCCTCTAGAGGGCCAGGAGAGAATCCCTCTAGCGGGCCAGGAGAGAATCCCTGTAGAGGGCCAGGAGAGAATCCCTGTAGATGGCCAGGAGAGAATCCCTCTAGAGGGCCAGGAGAGAATCCCTCTAGAGGGCCAGGAGAGAATCCCTCTAGAGGGCCAGGAGAGAATCCCTCTAGAGGGCCAGGAGAGAATCCCTCTAGAGGGCCAGGAGAGAATCCCTGTAGAGGGCCTGGAGAGAATCCCTCTAGAGGGCCAGGAGAGAATCCCTGTAGAGGGCCAGGACAGAATCCCTCTAGAGGGCCAGGAGAGAATCCCTGTAGAGGGCCAGGACAGAATCCCTCTAGAGGGCCAGGAGAGAATCCCTCTAGAGGGCCAGGAGAGAATCCCTCTAGAGGGCCAGGAGAGAATCCCTATAGAGGGCCAGGAGAGAATCACTCTAGAGGGCCAGGAGAGAATCCCTGTAGAGGGCCAGGAGAGAATCCCTCTAGAGGGCCAGGAGAGAATCCCTCTATCACTCTGTCACACACACACGGCCATCATATCTGCAAATCCATTAAAACATGACATATTAAATCTAAATATGTTGATATACACCCTATTAAAAACTGCTTTACATTCAAGTCTACTTGTTTTGCATCAACACATCAACTCCACACAGTTCTACTTCCTGTTACCAAACCCATCGACTCTACACAGTTCTACTTCCTGTTACCAAACCCATCAACTCCACACAGTTCTACTTCCTGTTACCAAACCCATCGACTCTACACAGTTCTACTTCCTGTTACCAAACCCATCGACTCTACACAGTTCTACTTCCTGTTACCAAACCCATCGACTCTACACAGTTCTACTTCCTGTTACCAAACCCATCGACTCCACACAGTTCTACTTCCTGTTACCAAACCCATCGACTCTACACAGTTCTACTTCCTGTTACCAAACCCATCGACTCTACACAGTTCTACTTCCTGTTACCAAACCCATCGACTCCACACAGTTCTACTTCCTGTTACCAAACCCATTTATGTTATTTATTTTACCTTTATTTAACAAGGCAAGTCAGTTAAGAACAAATTCTTATTTTCAATGACAGCCTAGGAACAGTGGGTTAACTGCCTTGTTCAGGGGCAGAACAACAGATTTGTACCTTGTCAGCTCGGGCATTCGAACTTGCAACCTTTCGGTTACTAGTCCAACGCTCTAACCACTAGGTTACCCTGTGACATCAGTGGATTCCTCTGACCACCATTAGTCCCAACTGGCTCTTTCCTCACGCTGTGACCCCATTAGGGTTCTCAAGAGAGTTTTAGTTGTTCCTTCTCAATTCCTCTTTCCTCAGTCCTCACCTCCTTCTCAAAATTCATTGGAGATAAAAGTCAGAGGTAAGAGACATTGGATCTTTTAAGTTCAATACGCTTTGAAAAGGAAACAAGGAGAGAGGACGTAAGGAATTGAGGAAAGACAAATTCAGAAAGAGACGTAAACGTAGTTTGTACTCTCACAAATCTGACATGGCTATTCAGAACTATACCACTAGGTGGCGCTGTTGTACAAGACAAGATCATGTTTCAGGGATGAAATGGAAGTTCAGACGTGCTGCACAGCGTGTGTGTGTGTGTGTGTGTGTGTGTGTGTGTGTGAGAGAGGGAGATATGTTTTTTTGTCATATACACCAGATAGGTGTAGTGAAATGTGTTGTTTTACACGGTCAGCCATAGTAGTAGAGCGCCCCTGGAGTAAATTAGGATTAAATGCCTTGCTCAAGGGCAGATCGACAGATTGTTCACCTTGTTGGCTCGGTATTCAAACCAGCTACCTTTCGGTTACTGGCCCAACGCTCTAATCTTGTGTGTGTGTGTGTGTGTGTGTGTGTCAACCAGAACCATGCCCTAACCCTAACCCTAACCCTAACCCTAACCCTAACCCTAGCCCTAACCCTAACCCTAACCCTAACCCTAACCCTAACCCTAACCCTTTAGCCTAAAGGACTTTAAGTCTTCCTTTAGAAATGTTAAAACATACAGAAAATACATTAGGCATGTTGATCATGACTTTACATTAAGCAGCATGTTGATCATGACTTTACGTTAAGCAGCATGTTGATCATGACTTTACGTTAAGCAGCATGTTGATCATGACTTTACATTAAGCAGCATGTTGATCATGACTTTACGTTAAGCAGCATGTTGATCATGACTTTACGTTAAGCAGCATGTTGATCATGACTTTACATTAAGCAGCATGTTGATCATGACTTTACATTCTCTCTGAGATTTCGGAGAGATGATGATGATGATGATGATGATGGTACCCACCACCCGAAGCAACAAGGCCATTTGCAATGTCTTTTTTTCTGGATCTTGTTGTCATATGAACTGTTCATACTGTATTATTTTTTTATATTTTATTTAATCTTTATTTAACTAAGCAAGTCAGTTAAGAACAAGTTCTTATTTTCAATGACGGCCTAGGAACAGTGGGTTAATTGCCTTGTTCAGGGGGCAGAACAACAGATTTTTACCTTGTCAGCTCGGGGATTCAATCTTGCAACCTTTCGGTTACTAGTCCAACACTCTAACACTCTAACCACTAGGCTACCCGCCACCCCCAGATCAGATACAGTGTATTCAGAAAGTATCTACAGTATCTCTGTGGAGATGGGAGAACCTTCCAGAAGGACAACCATCTCTACAGCACTCCACCAATCAGGCCTTTATGGTAGAGTGGCCAGACGGAAGCCACTCCTCAGTAAAAAGCACATGACAACCCACTTGGAATTTGCTAAAAGGTACCTAAAGACTCTCAGACAATGAGAAACAAGACTCTTTGGTCTAAAGAAACCAAGATTGAACTCTTTGGCCTGAATGCCAAGCGTCACGTCTGGAAGAAACCTGGCACCATCCCAAGCATGGGAGTGGCAGTATCATTCTGTGAGGATGTTTTTCAGCGGCAGGGACTGGGAGACTAGTCAGGATCGAGGGAAAGATGAACGGAGCAAAGTACAGAGAGATCCTTGATGAAAACCTGCTCCAGAGTGCTCAGGACCTCATACTGGGGTGAAAATGCTCCTTCCAACTGGACAATGACCCTAAGCACACAGCCAAGACAACTCAGGAGTGGCTTCGGGACAAGTCTCTGAATGTCCTTGAGTGGCCCAGCCAGAGCCTGGACTTGAACTCGATCAAACATCTCTGAAGAGACCTAATAATAACTGTGCAGCGATGCTCCCCATCCAACCTGACAGAACTTGAGAGGATCTGCAGAGAAGAATGGGACAAACTCCCCAAATACAGGTGTGCCAAGCTTGTAGCGTCATACCCAAGAAGACTCAAGGCTGTAATCGCTGCCAAAGGCGCTTCAACCATGTACTGAGTAAAGTGTCTGAATACTTATGTAAATGTTATA
This sequence comes from Salmo trutta, assembly GCF_901001165.1. Taxonomy (NCBI): domain Eukaryota; kingdom Metazoa; phylum Chordata; class Actinopteri; order Salmoniformes; family Salmonidae; genus Salmo; species Salmo trutta. Next base: position 42,553,002 of record NC_042966.1, on the reverse strand, counting down.
TTTCAGTTTTTTATTTTTAAGAAATTAACACATTTCTAAACTCGGTTTTGCTTTGTCATTATGGGGTATTGCGATGTCATTATGGAGTATTGCGATGTCATTATGGGGTATTGTGATGTCATTATGGGGTATTGTGATGTCATTATGGGGTATTGTGATGTCATTATGGGGTATTGTGATGTCATTATGGGGTATTGCGATGTCATTATGGGGTATTGCGATGTCATTATGGGGTATTGCGATGTCATTATGGGGTATTGTGTGTAGATTGATGTGGGGGGAAAATGATTTCATGCATTTTTAGAATAAGGCTGTAAAATAACAAAATGTGGTAAAGGTGAAGGGGTCTGAATACGTTCCGAATGTACTGTATGTGTTTAGGATACATGCCATGTTATTTGAACACACGTACACACTTTACCCCCAATGTCCCCATGTCCTGCTTTAAGAGTAGATGTGTTTGGGGGGGATGCTGTGTGACCCATTTTATAAGCTGCTTTTAAAAAGTACTTGTTTTTGGCATTACTACAGAGCAGGCGTCGGCCCCATCCACTTATCCTTCTGACACAGGGTTCGACAGACATTAAAACAGATTATTAGACTGGCGTGTCCATGTTAAAAACATTTCAATATGAGTGAAACCCTATGGCAGATTGGCGCTCTGAACCCATGCCCTTCAATGAGCTGAGGGTATATCCATGTCACCAGTGTCTTTACATTTACTAACTGACAATATCGTTGGATGTATGGTTTGTTCTTTTTATTTCCAGTTAACTGCATGCAGTCATAAAACTGTATAAAAATGCTTTTCAAAAGTGTTAATGCTCGTTATTACATGTTTCTGGCATACAATCATTTCTGTTCTATAAATCCCTCCATATATTCTAGGTCAGGCCTGTGGACCTGCGTCAGTCTGAACAGTGATGGCATTGCTAGATGGTTTGTTATGGTGGGAGGGGCTAGATGGTTTGTTATGGTGGGAGGGGCTAGATGGTTTGTTATGGTGGGAGGGGCTAGATGGTAGTAGATGGTTTGTTATGGTGGGAGGGGCAAAATGGTTTGTTATGGTGGGAGGGGCTAGATGGTTTGTTATGGTGGGAGGGGCTAGATGGTAGTAGATGGTTTGTTATGGTGGGAGGGGCTAGATGGTTTGTTATGGTGGGAGGGGCTAGATGGTAGTAGATGGTTTGTTATGGTGGGAGGGGCTAGATGTTAGTAGATGGTTTGTTATGGTGGGAGGGGCTAGATGGTAGTAGATGGTTTGTTATGGTGGGAGGGGCTAGATGGTTTGTTATGGTGGGAGGAGCTAGATGGTTTGTTATGGTGGGAGGGGCTAGATGGTAGTAGATGGTTTGTTATGGTGGGAGGGGCTAGATGGTAGTAGATGGTTTGTTATGGTGGGAGGGGCTAGATGGTTTGTTATGGTGGGAGGAGCTAGATGGTTTGTTATGGTGGGAGGGGCTAGATGGTAGTAGATGGTTTGCTATGGTGGGAGGGGCTAGATGGTAGTAGATGGTTTGTTATGGTGGGAGGGGCTAGATGGTTTGTTATGGTGGGAGGGGCTAGATGGTTTGTTATGGTGGAAGGGGCTAGATGGTTTGTTATGGTGGGAGGGGCTAGATGGTAGTAGATGGTTTGTTATGGTGGGAGGGGCTAGATGGTAGTAGATGGTTTGTTATGGTGGGAGGGGCTAGTTGGTTTGTTTTGGTGGGAGGGGCTAGTTGGTTTGTTTGTTATGGTGGGAGGGGCTAGTTGGTTTGTTTTGGTGGGAGGGCTCTAGCCCAAAGGAAACTAAAAGTGTTATTTTTACATGCATGAACGAGCGAGAATTCTGTTATGTAGAAAGAACGAGACGAGCTGAATTCTTTATTAACTGCTAGGGTTTATTAGCTACAACTCTCCTCACGTTCATGAGCCACCATAAACAGGAGGCACACTATGGTGGCTACGCTACGGTGGCTCCCATACACTACGCTACGGTGGCTACGCTACGGTGTCTCCCATATGCTACGCTGGCTATGCTACGGTGGATACGCTACAGTGGCTACGCTACACTACGCTACGGTGGCTACGCTACGGTGGCTCCCATACGCTACGCTACGGTGGCTACGCTACGGTGTCTCCCATATGCTACGCTGGCTATGCTACGGTGTATACGCTACGGTGTATACGCTACGGTGGCTACGCTACGGTGGCTCCCATACGCTACACCATACGCTACGCTACGGTGGCTCCTATACGCTACGCTACGGTGGCTACGCTACAGTGGCTCCCATATGCCACGCTGGCTACGCTACGGTGGGCTACGCTACGGTGGCTACGCTACGCAGTGTATGTGAACTGACGCTCTACTCTCACCATTGTGGTTTCGGTTTAAGGTCCAATCCCAAATGGACCCCTAAGCTCTACACACTAAGCCCTATACCCTATGAACTTGTGGAGAACTGAGGTGATTCGACAGGTGTAAGCAATTTCACAAATCCCTCCCTTGCACTCTGATAGGCTAAGGGGAAAGTTTCACCCTATTGCTTACACCAATAAAATCCTCTCAGATCCCTAGAAGTGCATGTTTAGGTTTAGGGGGTACATTTGCGATTGGGAACAGAGAGTTTTCCCAGATGCCTCTGCTCTGTCTGGGGGAGGACGAACCCGGTTCCCCTTCCTATCCTCTGTTCTCTTAGCCAACGAGGGAAACTCTGCTTTTGGGCCTAGACTCAAAACACATATTCAAACGCTCTGTTGCGGTCGCATGGTATGGACCACATTCATTTGGTAACAAACAGAAGAAATCGGACTGAAAGGAGGGAGGGATGACAGTTTCAAATAAGAAACTGTTGTTTTTCCTTTTCAATTGCAAAACGTTTTGCTACGGTGTTCCCTAATGAACACGAGCATGGTGAGTGTAACCAGCTCCACAGGAGAGCCCTAGAAGGCCGGCCGATGGCTGGAGCAGCATGTTCATGCCAACCCAGTCAGTCACTTGAACTAATAGACAAATACAAATAAAGGAAAAAGGTTTTAGTAAAGTTCCCAAAGATGGTGTCATGTCACAACAGGTGTGGAAAAAGACACCCGGAACAGGGTTCCTAAAAGTTCTCATCTCAGAAAAGTTTTCAGAAGAGAGGAGAGCGAGAGAGATGCCCACATTTGGGGCATAAGCAGCACTACTATAGAAACATAACGTTTTGTTCTTTAGCGTTGCTGTGTGAATGCATAGATCGTTCACATTGAATTGTTGGAAACAAGTTGCCTGCTATATGTATATATATATATATATATATATATATATATATATATATATATATATATATATATATATATATATATATATACTCTGTTGATACAAACGTGTCACAAAAGTAGCCTAGGACTCGGCGCACCAGTCAAATAAGATGCAACACACCTTTAAAACAATTACGACCATTATGTAAACCTTTTAAAAGCCATTACCCATCATTACGTAAACCTTTTAAAAGCCATTACCCATCATTACGTAAACCTTTTAACAGCCATTACCCATCATTACATATCACTGAAAGAGTCAACGCGCTACGTACCTTGATCACTGCTACAACCCGCACGCAGGAAGTCTTTTTCAACGTCCTCATCATCAAGACTTTTACGTTTCTTTGACATTTGTTGCTCCCTTGTTTTTGTTCTGTGACAGCGGTGGATGGCGAGTGTACAAATCCGATCCGGTGAAAAAACAGACTTCAATTACATCAAACAGACCTCGCTCTTCGTTCTGTGTCCTCCCCTCCGGCGCGTCTCCAAACCAGCGAGAGTAGAGGAAGTAGGGAGGTACGTGGATGGATGCCCCGGCCACTGGATACGCAAAAACGAATAGAGAGATTGTCAGAATGTAGGCTAATACGGATGCTAGCAGTGATAGGACACTAAGTGGGTTTTTTTTAGGGATAGCGAGAGAGGCTTTGCTTCTCCCCCCCTGACAAATATTGCAACTGAGTTGATTGGTTGATCACGTGTGTCCAGGATTATAAAGCTTGGCCATGTTGGTTGGAAATTACGCATGAGAGGGCAACTGGTTACTGATCCGTGCAGGCCCGGTCCTGGATGTTCTGCCGCACTAGGCAACCCCTCAAATCTCAACCTGGTTTCAGAGCATTTCATATTATTATTTAAGTAAATCCGAGACACTCCATTTAGTATATGTTACGTTTCATATGGTATTTATTCATGTGTGGTTGTCCATCACCATGATATGTGACGCAATACAATTCGTATTATACTGTATGTACAATACTACGAATTTGCAAAACATATATGTTACTTATTCTAGCTAGATGGTTTACATTAGCAAGGATAGGTGTTAGGGGCTAGGGTTAAGGTTAGGTTTAAGTTAGGAGTTAGTTTAAAGGGTTCGGGGAAGGGTTAGCTAAAATGGTTAAGATTAGGGGAAGGGTTAGCTAACATGTTAAGTAAACTCAGCAAAAAAAGAAACGTCCTCTCACTGTGAACTGTGTTTATTTTCAGCAAACTTAACATGTGTAAATATTTCTATGAACATAAGATTCAAGATTCAACAACTGAGACATAAACTGAACAAATTCCACAGACATGTGACTAACAGAAATGGAATAATGTGTCCCTGAACAAAGGGGGGGTCAAAATCAAAAGTAACAGTCAGTATCTGGTGTGGCCACCAGCTGCATTAATTACTGCAGTTCATCTCCTCCTCATGGACTGCATCAGATTTGCCAGTTCTTGCTGTGAGATGTTACCCCACTCTCCACCAAGACAACTGCAAGTTCCCGGACATTTCTGGGGGGAATGGCCCTAGCCCTCACCCTCCGACCCAACAGGTCCCAGACGTGCTCAATGGAATTGAGATCCGGGCTCTTCGCTGGCCATAGCAGAACACTGACACTCCTGTCTTGCAGAAATCACACACAGAACGAGCAGTATGGCTGGTGGCATTGTCATGCTGGAGGGTCATGTCAGGATGAGCCTGCAGGAAGGGTACCACATGAGGGAGGAGGATGTCTTCCCTGTAACGCACAGCGTTGAGATTGCCTGCAATGACAACAAACTCAGTCCGATGATGCTGTGACACACCACCCCAGACCATGACAGACCCTCCACTTCCAAATCGATCCCGCTCAAGAGTACAGGCCTCGGTGTAACGCTCATTCCTTCGACGATAAACGCAAATCCAACCATCACCCCCGGTGAGACAAAAACCGCGACTCGTCAGTGAAGAGCACTTTTTGCCAGTCCTGTCTGGTCCAGCGACGGTGGGTTTGTGCCCATAGGCAACGTTGTTGCCGGTGATGACTGGTGAGGACCTGCCTTACAACAGGCCTACAAGCCCTCAGTCCAGCCTCTCTCAGCCTATTGCGGACAGTCTGAGCACTGATGGAGGGATTGTGCGTTCCTGGTGTAACTCGGGCAGTTGTTGTTGCCATCCTGTACCTGTCCCGCAGGTGTGATGTTCGGATGTTCCGATCCTGTGCAGGTGTTGTTACACGTGGTCTGCCACTGCGAGGACGATCGGCTGTCCGTCCTGTCTCCCTGTAGCCTTGTCTTAGGCGTCTCACAGTGCGGACATTGCAATTTATTGCCCTGGCCACATCTGCAGTCCTCATGCCTCCTTGCAGCATGCCTAAGGCACGTTCACGCAGATGAGTAGGGACCCTGGGCATCTTTCTTTTGGTGTTTTTCAGAGTCAGTAGAAAGGCCTCTTTAGTGTCCTAAGTTTTCATAACTGTGACCGTCTGTAAGCTGTTAGTGTCTTAACGACAGTTCCACTGGTGCATGTTCATTAATTGTTTATGGTTCATTGAACAAGCATGGGAAACAGTGTTTAAACCCTTTACAATGAAGATCTGTGAAGTTATTTGGATTTTTACGAATTATGTTTGAAAGACAGGGTCCTGAAAAAGGGGCGTTTCTTTTCTTTGCTGAGTTTATATAAATTCATGGATTATGTTTTAAATGCTCCTGAAAGTGCAGTAAATGTGTACATTTTCCTGTTTACAAAATGTTGTTCAAAACAAGCTGTTCAGTTACTTACTACTCTGTCCCTCAGTGACTGCCTGCAGCAGCAGCTGCGCCTCTGTGGTCGCACAGGCCGTGCAAACATTGCTTGGATTGTGTTGCCAGCTATTTGCTATATGGATAACTGCCCCAATGAAATGGCAGGATTTCATAGCATAAATAATAACAGCACAAAGTGAATGGACAGTCCTGGGGTGCGTCCAGTCAGAACATCTGGGTCTGCTCTAGTCTCCTGCCAATGAGTTTCTTTCCCGCCAGACTGCTTACTACCACACGCGACTAGCTCTGCTCTATCCGGTACAGATGGAGCTAAAGCACATTGTAATGACCTTGAAAATAAATGATCATAACAGTCATAGGAGCCTGGGACCTGATAAACCGGGCAACTACATCAAACAAGAGTGGAAGGACAGATGTATACACTAGCGTCTCCTTCTCATCATGGATCTGGTAGGACAAAAAAAACATGGCCAATTTTGTTTCCCCCTGATGTTGTTTATCAGGTTCTACTGTAGGTGACAGGGGCGACCGTTGTTTGGACTAAAACAGCATAAAACCCGGTGTATCACAAAGAATTATCAAATTAATTAGCCAGCAACAGTAATTTCAAGAAATAGTTTGGTTGATTATTTTGGTCAAATTAACCAATTATCTATCTTTGATAAGCAGCTAGCTATAACTAGATGGTAGCTCACTAACTGGTTAGCTACCATGCCAATTTCAAATATTTCTAAACTCATATCTGACTAACTCAGGAAATATTAAGTTATTTCAGAATGAACGTTAACTGGCTAGCGCATCATGCTATGTGACATTATGCTAGCTATCCCCAGTTAGATAATGCTTTGTGACATTAGGCTAGCTAGCTATCCCCAGTTAGATAATGCTTTGTGACATTGTCAGCTAGCTATCCCCAGTTAGATAATGCTTTGTGACATTATGCTAGCTAGCTATCTCCAGTTAGATAATGCTTTGTGACATTGTCAGCTAGCTATCCCCAGTTAGATAATGCTTTGTGACATCAGGCTAGCTAGCTATCCCCAGTTAGATAATGTATTTTCACTTATTGCGTCTGTGTGCTTGTTGCGTTCTCCCTGGTGCGTTTTTTCATGAGCTGGCTGCTCGTCCAAAAATGTACGGATACGAACTTGAAACCACTGATCATGACAATTTTAGCCCACGGGGTGAAACTCCTGGACAGCAGTTCAGAGTACTCTGATTGTCCAGTCCATAGTGTCCATTTTACTTTGACCTGTTGTCACGTCCTCACCATTGAGTGCTCTTATTTTCTATGGTAGAGTAGGTCAGGGCGTGACTGGGGGGTTTATTCTAGTTTAATTTTTCTATGTTCTAGTTTCTTTTTTCTATGTTGGTTTTTTTGTATGATTCCCAATTAGAGGCAGCTGGTCATCGTTGTCTCTAATTGGGGATCATATTTAAGTAGTTGTTTTTCCCACCTGTGTTTGTGGGAGATTATTTTGAGTTAGTGCATGTTGCACCTCTGTCGTCACGGTTTGTGTTTTGTTTGTAGTTTGTTTGTTTTGCAAAGCTTCACATTTAAATAAAAGATGTGGAACGATACCCACGCTGCACTTTGGTCTCCTTCCTATGCCGAACGTGACACCTGTCCTGTTTTTATGGTAAGGTATTTGTTAACATGTCAGCGCATTTTTATTTTTGTATTTTTTATTTTTTGATTGGGTGTAATTTAGATTAGGCTATTTGATCGGAGAAACGTGCACGATATAAAAAGTGTTATTCTCATTACGTTGTTATACATTTTATCTCCAGCCTGCAGGCTACTGAAAAGGCCACGTACTCTTTCTACCATATCTGCTACATGATTTATATGTTAGATCATTTTTTGGGGGGATGGAATGTAGGTGGAGGGCCACAGTGATGCATCTCTCCGACAGCATCCTGGAGAGGCATGCTGGGAATGGACAAAATATTTTGCGCCCCTGCCTTTGACAAAGTGGGCACTGCTTATCACAGGGCGGCGTCAGCACTCACCTAAAAAAAACAACATATGCCATTGGTTGAGATGTTCATTGTTTGAGGTTTTATGTGTTTGTTGGAGGTGCGTCTTGGTCAGTTAAGCTTGGAAAATGGCGCCCTCGTCAATCTGCCACCATAGGCGGCCTCCTAATTCTGCCTAATTGACGGACCAGCCCTGGATCCGTGCCACCATGTCTTTCCAATCTCACAAAACACATTAATCGAAGGGCCTCTTTATTCCAGTCTACACTACTCTACTCTACTCTACACTACACTAACCAACACTAATCTACTCTACACTACTCTACTCTACACTACACTAACCAACACTAATCTACACTACTCTAATCTACTCTACACTACACTAACCAACACTAATCTACACTACTCTACTCTATACTACTGTTCTACTCTACACAACACTAATCTACTCTACACTAATCTACTCTGTTCTACACTACTCTATACTACTCTGTTCTACACTACACTAATCTACTCTACTCTGTTCTAATCTACTCTACTCTGTTCTACACTACTCTACTCTGTTCTACTCTACTCTGTTCTAATCTACACTACTCTACTCTGTTCTAATCTACTCTACTCTGTTCTAATCTACTCTACTCTGTTCTAATCTACTCTACTCTGTTCTACACTACTCTACTCTGTTCTACTCTACTCTACTCTGTTCTAATCTACACTACTCTACTCTGTTCTAATCTACTCTACTCTGTTCTAATCTACTCTACTCTGTTCTAATCTACTCTACTCTGTTCTACTCTACTCTGTTCTAATCTACACTACTCTACTCTGTTCTAATCTACTCTACTCTGTTCTAATCTACTCTGTTCTAATCTACTCTACTCTGTTCTAATCTACTCTACTCTGTTCTAATCTACACTACTCTACTCTGTTCTACACTACACTAATCTACTCTGCTCTACTCTACTCTACTCTGTTCTAATCTACACTACTCTACTGTGTTCTAATCTACTCTACTCTGTTCTACTCTACTCTGTTCTAATCTACACTACTCTGTTCTACTCTACTCTACTCTGTTCTAATCTACTCTACTCTGTTCTACTCTACTCTACTCTGTTCTACTCTACTCTACTCTGTTCTAATCTACTCTACTCTGTTCTACTCTACTCTACTCTGTTCTACTCTACTCTACTCTGTTCTAATCTACTCTACTCTGTACTAATCTACTCTACTCTTCTACTCTACTCTGTACTAATCTACTCTATACTACACTAATCTACACTACTCTGTTCTAATCTACACTACTCTGTTCTAATCTACACTACTCTGTTCTAATCTACACTACTCTGTTCTACTCTACTCTGTTCTAATCTACTCTGTTCTAATCTACTCTGTTTTACTCTACTCTATACTACTCTACTCTGTTCTAATCTAATCTACTCTCTTCTACACTAATCTACTCTGTTCTAATCTACACTACTTTGAGGACACAAGCTAGGTCCAGGATAGATACGTGTGTACTGTAAAGAGACAGATGCCTCCCACACTGCAGATGTCTACACCAACCCCCCCCGAGCAGTGCAGTGTAAATCAGTGGAGGCTGGTGAGGGGAGGACGGCTCATAATAATGGCTGGAACGGAGCGAATGGAATGGCATCAAACACATGGAAACCATGTCACTTATTACCACACTCCTGTCTTCCCCGATTTTAAGATGTCACCAACCTCCTGTGCTGTAAAGACAATGGCTCTCCCACACCACATGTTGCTGCAATAATTACCGTATTTACCTTAATATGAGTAGACCGCAATTTGCTCTTAGCCAAATTGAAAATGTAAAGGCTTTTAAAATATCCAGACATTTGTGAATCATTGCATTAATCAAGTGTGCAACATGGTTTAGAAAGGAACCTCTTGTATAGTTCAATTTCTATCCTTATTTTGTTTGTGTATATACTACGGTATTTACGGTATGCTTTAAAAAAATATTAATTATGTCACCTTTTTTTTACAATAAACAAACATACATCAAATTTTATTGGTCACATACACGTGTTTAGCAGATGTTATTGCGGGTGTAGCGAAATGCTTGTAGACAAAAAACAATAGACAACTTTAACAGTTACATAAATACATTTGTAACAAATAATATTGACATCACACTTGCTCAGAGCCACATGTTCCCACTGTAACCACACCCAATGTTGTTTCCAATACTTGTAAGACCCTACCCTGTATGACTTCAGATTCTGTATTTACAGTATACTAATAGCTGCATGCATACACAGGTCCCGTGTGGCTCAGTTGGTAGAGCATGGTGTTTGCAATACCAGGGTTCTGGGGTCAATTCCCACGGGGTGACCAGTACGAAAACAAAAAAATATGTATGCATTCACTACTGTAAGTCGCTCTGGATAAGAGTGTCTGCTAAATGACTGTAAATGAAGCAGGAATATGGCTTTGGCCACACCGATAGAGGACTCTATAACTGTTCTGTTACAGCATATGTGATGGACTCATGGGCAGTGCCCTTGAGGCTACAACTCATAGGAATCCCTACCCAGTTGACTACTTTAAAATGGCAGATGCTTGGTGGAAGCCCTTTTGTCCACTAGAGGCCTCTATCATTCTTTATGGCCACACCAAGTCCAAATTGATTTCAAAAGTTCACTTTTTTTGTGAGGGGGGGGGTATTTTTAGCTAACCCTAACCCACTTCTTAACCTTAATCTAAATCTCCTAACCTGCTGCGTAAGTTCTCCTAAACCTGCTGTGAAAAGTCAATTTCAACAAAAGCTGTATCTCTTCAAGACAAAACCCACGTCCAAGGCCAGTGTAAACAGAAAAGTTGCAGATCCTATGTGGAAGAGCGCTAGATCTCACTAGACATATTTTACTCGTGCAAATCCACCCTTAGTGTAGTTTTAGTGGTGGTTGTTTTTAATTTTCAGTTAAAGATGCTCTCTCAAACTTTTTGATAATATCAGCTAGTACTTTTTAAAAGTGGTCCCCGTTTTATGTGTACTTCATCATCCAATTGTGTACTACGTCATTCATTCCGTGTGATATGCTACTAATTTAGCAATGTGCATGATATCATACGAATTTTGAAATCTGTGTGATATGTTACGAATCCAATTTGTGCAATATGTTGTGAATTTGTTGTGCTTAAGATCCTGGAGTGTGTCTTTTTTAAGTCATTTGCATGGTCAGCTGTTCTCAGAATCGTTCCACTTCAAAAAGCACAAAAAACCATCTCAGATTGTTCTGAAATTGTTTCTGTTGTATAGAAAAAGAGATTAGTGTTCCTGCAACTTTTATTTTGTTGGAATATAATTTGATCTCTGAGAAATGAAGCTAATTGATTGCACCCAAATTGGGCATTTTTAATTTGTAGTTTAATTAATTAATATTCAATAAACATAGTACCTAACCACTGATCGTCACCAATTGAAAACACCCTACTTGTCCTTCTTTGCCTTTTGTAACTTTTTAGTTGCTAGGGAAACACAAATGGAGCAACCGGGCATGGTTCAGCACCAAACTCTTCAGCGACCAGATTTGACCATTTTTATGTGGCAACGACTACTTTTTTAAAACATCTACATCTTTCCCACTAGTAGCGTAGTCAAGAGTTAGCTGTGTACTTCCGAAGCGGTCACAGAACAACTTAAGCATTTTCTGTAAATAAAGTGATGGGTTAGAAGAGAGAAACACTGGTGCTGCAGTGTAGTATCCGATGCAAATTTCTCCCTGGAGCTCAACCTGTTCTCAGAGCATTTCGTATTATTCTGTACGTAACTCCTTTTGGTATAATATCTTACTTGTAAATATATTTTATATTTGAGGTTCTTCAAAGTAGCCACCCTTTGCCTTGATGACAGCTTTGCACACTCTTGGCATTCTCTCAACCAGCTTGATGAGGTAGTCACCTGGAATGCATTTCAATTAACAGGTGTGCCTTGTTAAAAGTAAATATGTGTAATTTCTGTCCTTAATGCGTTTGAGCCAATCAGTTGTTGTGACAAGATAGAGTTGGTATACAGAAGATGGCCCTATATGGTAAAAGACCAAGTCCATGTTATGGCAAGAACAGCTCAAATATGCAAAGAGAAGCGACAGTCCATCATTACTTTAAGACCTGATGGTCAGTCATTCTGGAAAATGTCAAGAACTTTGAAAGTTTCTTCAAGTGCAGTCGCAAAAACCATCAAGCGATGTGAAGAAACTGGCCACAGGAAAGGAAGACAGAGTTACCTCTGCTGCAGAGGATAAGTTCATTAGAGTTAACTGCACTTCAGATTGCAGCCCAACTAAATGCTTCACAGTTCAAGTAACAGACACATCTCAACATCAACTGTTCAGAGGAGACTGTGTGAATCAGGCCTTCATGGTTGAATTGCTGCAAAGAAACCACTACTAAAGGACACCAATAAGAAGAAGAGACTTGCTTAGGCCAAGAATCACGAGCAATGGACATTAGACCGGTGGAAATCTGTCCTTTTGCCTGATGAGTCCAAATGTGAGATTTTTGGTTCCAACCGCCGTGTCTTTGTAAGACGCAGACTAGGTGAACGGATGATCTCCCCACCGTGAAGCATGGAGGAGGAGGTGTGGGGGTGCTTTGCTGGTGACACTGTCTGTGATATATTTAGAATTCAAGGCACACTTAAACAGCATGGCTACCACAGCATTCGGAAGCGATACGCCATCCCATCTGGTTTGTGCTTAGTGGGACGATCGTTTGTTTTTCAACAGGACATTGACGCAACACACCTCCAGGATGTGTAAGAGCTATTTTACCAAGAAGGAGAGTGATGGAGTGTTGCATCAGATGACCTGGCGTCCACAATCACCCGACCTCAACCCAATTGAGATGGTTTAGAAGGAGTTGGACCGCAGAGTGAAGAAAAAGCAGCCAACAAGTGCTCAGCATATGTGGGAACTCCTTCAAGACTGTTAGAAAAGCATTCCAGGTGAAGCTGGTTGAGAGAATGCCAAGAGTGTGCAAAGCTGTCATCAAGGAAAAGGCTGGCTACTTTGAAGAATCTAAAATCGAAAATATATTTAGATTTGTTTAACACTTTTTTTGGTTACTACACGATTCCATATGTTATTTCATAGTTTTGATGTCTTCACTATTATTCTACAATGTAGTAAATAGTAAAACTAAAGAAAATCCCTTGAATGAGTAGGTGTGTCCAAACTTTTGACTGGTACTAGTGTTTTATATATGTGGATAGAACCATCCCAGCTCTGCTTTTGGTCGCAGGTTCAGCAAGGGCTGAAAAATTGAAACGTTTACCTGGAGCTAACTCTGCAGATAGCACTGCTGGGTGATTTGGAAAAGTCAGTCAATCGATCAATAATATAATAATACTCTAAGCAAAGGTGTTTTCTTTCATTTACAATCTGTAGAAACTATGAGAATTGAAAGGTTCCTAACTTTTTATGAAACGTCACAGCACAGTGGAAAAAAATATATGACAGCTGGAAATCAAAACTGAAGGGTCTTCAAAGATAGATGGGGAGGTTGAGGAGAGCTGAAGGATGGGACTGGATGGTGGTCAGAGATAGATGGGAGGGGTTGAGGGGAGCTGAAGGTTAGGACTAAAAATAAAAAAAAGATAACTAATGTAAAATATCCTGCCCGTGAAATGTATGTATTAGCTGGAAGTGGAAGCCTAAGTGTTGTTGTCCATTAGTTTAGTCTAATTAGGGGAAAAGAATAAAGAAATAAAATATATATATTTTTTTAATTATATTTACTACAACAAGAACAACAACAACAAAATTGATATATGGAGGATTGAAAAATTACATTGATAGATTGTGGCTTCTATCTGTAATATTAAAGCTGTTCTGCTTATTAAATATCGTTGATGAACAACAAAAATCTACATTTTGCAATAACCATCTCAGTCTCCGGACTTGAACCCCATTGAAAACCTGTGGTTTGAGTTTGTAGAGGACAGTCCATAAGTACAGACAAAGGATATCAGGGATCTTTGAAAGCTTCTGTATGGAGGAACGGTCTAAGATCCCTCTCCCAATGTGTTCTCTAATCTCATAAAACATTTCAGGAAAAAGGCTAAGTGCCGTTATCTTTGCATAGTTGAGGTAGTGAAAGGTATTGAAAACAGGGGTGCCAATTTTTTTACTCCTATCATTTTGAGAGAAAAAAAGATCTATATTACTTGTTAAATTCTCAGGCAGTGTGTTATCCTATTTCATTAGGCTACTTAGTTCACTTAAGGAAGTCTTGGAACTGGACACCTGTTGAGCCAAAGACACACAAAGACACTCTGCAGCCAGCGGTGCCAAGTAATCTCTCTCTCTCTTTCTCTCTGAACGAAATATACATTTTCTAAAATGTACCCTGTCAAGTTGTATTAACTTATGATTTAGATTTATACACCTGCTATTCTCATCTCCCTCTGAAAGGCAGTCAAAGCTCTTTGTTTTATGTAGTGTGTCTCTCTCTCGTTCTCTGTCCCCCCCTTCTCTCTTTCACTGCAGATAACCAACTGACGTCAGAGAATGACTTGCGTCAGTGCTAGTGCTCTCTCTGACATTTTTTTCCAATAGGATCCTAATGGGATTATTACTACAGGGGAAAATTTCTCCCTTCAAGGCTTTTTAGTTAGAGTTTTTTTTTAATGAAAATGAAAGCTCTGTTATACTTGCACGCTTTTTTTTTATGTCTCAGAAATACCAAATAGATCAAGCTTGTTTTTAAACTACAATCTCATCTTTTCACGAAGACTAACATGAAATCGCAGAGTATTTAATTCATTTTAGTATCTGATACAGTTTGCAAAATTTTAGACCATTCCATTAATCCGAAAGTGAAATCTCTGCCCACCTAAGGAACCTGGCATGCTAAAACGAACGCATCCACTGGCCCGCAACACAACCTTGTAGTTAGTGAGCCCTCTAGTTGACGCAATCTTTAAGTGCCATTTATGTGCTGTGTATTTTGCTAAAGGCCTATTCCGTTCTTTTCTTTGAATATGACAGTTGAATTGGTTAGATTTAAAAAATAACAAAAAATTGCAGTTACCACAGAGCAGTGAACACACTGAGGAATTTCCAGTTAATAGATTATCTTACAAGAGAAGTAACTATAAACCTCCAGCAAATGAATGGGGAATGGGTAGATGTCCCTTCCAGATAAAAAATAATAAAACTGAGGCATTAATACGGCTTTACTGAAGCCTAAAGATCAGCCCTGGTGACGTCAGTGTGATACCCCCTTAATTCCTCTCCTCAACAAGCTGTAAGCAGCGTCATTATTATCTGAGAACATTCCACAATGTGTTTTAATGCACACACACACCAGTGCATTATAATGGCTCAGGAATAATGATGTGTACTGAGGTGAGGACATGAAATTGGGAGACTATGCATTAGTGAAGCTATAATAGACAGACGGGTTGACAGAGACAGACGGACCGATGGGCGGGCGGACAGACAGACCGATGGGCGGGCGGACCGATGGGCGGGAGGACAGACAGACCGATGGGCGGGCGGACCGATGGGCGGGAGGACAGACGGACCGATGGGCGGGAGGACAGACGGACCGATGGGCGGGAGGACAGACGGACCGATGGGCGGGAGGACAGACGGACCGATGGGCGGGCGGACAGACGGACCGATGGGCGGGCGGACCGATGGGCGGGAGGACAGACGGACCGATGGGCGGGAGGACAGACGGACCGATGGGCGGGCGGACAGACGGACCGATGGGCGGGCGGACAGACGGACCGATGGGCGGGCGGACAGACGGACCGATGGGCGGGCGGACAGACGGACCGATGGGCGGGTGGACAGACGGACCGATGGGCAGGCGGACAGACGGACCGATGGGCGGGCGGGCGGACAGACGGACCGATGGGCGGGCGGGCGGACAGACGGACCGATGGGCGGGCGGGCGGACAGGCGGACCGATGGGCGGGCGGACAGGCGGACCGATGGGCGGGCGGACAGGCGGACCGATGGGCAGGCGGACCGATAGGCGGGCGGACAGTCACTCTTACCTAGTCTTCTTCAACTAAACAAGCACACAGTAATTTTTCTCTCCTTTTTGGGACGAGGGGGGAGAAGCTGTTCAGGCTGTGACAGAATGTTCCTGGGAGACGGATGGTTCTAATCTACCCAGAATGCTCAGTGAACATGGTTGACCTTCTCATCCAGGAGGATGATGACGGTTACATAAGGTGAAGATTGGATGCAGGGTGTAACACAACACAGCATCATAAAAGGTTTATAGGTTTAAATAAAACACAACAAACAGCGACATTGAACGCATTTCTGAGAAACGTCAGTACACCTGAGTCCCATATATACCAGTAGGCCCATGTGTGACATAACCATCATGCTGGATGCAAATATACACGAAGGGAGAAGCTGTTACTAGTATCCACCATGGACTATACACAACCAGGATTACATGACTTTCTCCAGCTACCTATACATTATGTTCTCTCCCATTCTTATTGCTATATAATGTGGCTCATTGCTGTATAACGTGGCTCATTGCTATAATAATATGGCTCATTGCTGTATAACGTGGCTCATTGCTGTATAACGTGGCTCATTGCTGTATAATATGGCTCATTGCTGTATAACGTGGCTCATTGCTATAATAATATGGCTTATTGCTATACTTGATGACATTATAAAATTGCTTCTTCCAATTATTGATGAACATCCACCTGTTATGAAACGGACTGTTAGACCTGTTTAGGCTCCATGGATTGATGAGGAATTGAAAAACTGTATGGTTAAAAGAGACGGGGATAAAGGAGTGGCTAATAAGTCTGGCCGCACATCTGACTGGCTGACTTACTGCAAATTGAGAAATGAGGAGACTAAACTCAACAAAAAGAAGAAGAAACTGTATTATGAAGCCAAGATCAATGATATAAAGAATAATGGAAAAAAACTTTGGAGTACTTTAAATGAAATGATGGTCAGAAAGACAAATTCAACTCCATCTTTCATCCAATCAGATGGCTTATTCATCACAAAACCATTTGATGTTGCCAATTATTTTAATGATTATTTCATTGGCAAAGTGGACAAACTTAGGCAGGAAATGCCAACAACGAACAGTGAGCCATTATATTCATACATAAAAAAACAAATAATGAAAGAAAAGCATTGCAACTTAGAATTTTGTAAAGTTAGTTTGGAAGAGGTGGAAAAATTATTGTTAACGATCAATAATGACAAACCTCCTGGAATTGACAACTTAGATGGAAAGTTACTGAGGAGTGGCTATAGAGTCAACTACCATCCCATCTGTCATATATTTAATCTGAGCCTAGAGGAAAGTCTTTATCCTCAGGCCTGGAGGAAAACCAAAGTAATTCCGCTACCCAAGAGTGGTAAAGCGGCCTTTACTGGTTCTAACAGCAGACCTATCAGCTTGCTGCCAGCTCTTAGCAAACTGTTGGAAAAAATGGTGTTTGACCAAATACAATGCTATTTCTCTGTAAACAAATTAACAACAGACTTTCAGCATGCTTATAGAGAAGGGCACTCAACATGTACTGCACTGACACAAATGACTGATGATTGGTTGAAAGAAATTGATAATAAGAAGATTGTGGGAGCTGTACTGTTAGATTTCAGTGCAGCTTTTGATATTATTGACCATAACCTGTTGTTTAAAAAACGTATGTGTTATGGCTTTTCAACCTCTGCCATATCGTGGATTCAGAGCTATCTATCTAATAGAACTCAGAGGGTTTCCTTCAATGGAAGCTTCTCTAATGTCAAACATGTAAAGTGTGGTGTACCGCAGGGAAGCTCTCTAGGCCCTCTACTCTTTTTTTCTATTTTTACCAATGACCTGCCACTGGCATTAAAGAAAGCATGTGTCCATGTATGCTGATGATTCAACCATATACGCATCAGCAACCACAGCTAATGAAGTCACTGAAACCCTTAACAAAGAGGTGCAGTCTGTTTTGGAATGGGTGACCAGTAATAAACTGGTCCTGAACATCTCTAAAACTAAGAGCATTGTATTTGGTACAAATCATTCCCTAAGTTCTAGACCTCAGCTGAATCTGGTAATGAATGGTGTGGCTGTTGAACAAGTTGAGGAGACTAAATTACTTGGTGTTACCTTAGATTGTAAACTGTCATGGCCAAAACATATAGATTCAATGGTTACA
>NC_042966.1:42524821-42529821 GCF_901001165.1 Salmo trutta | reverse complement strand
GGTCGAGCGGGGCAGGTTGTCGGGCGGCGGACATCTCTAGTTGCAGGGTGTCATCTGGAGAGAGAGGGGAGAAAGAGGTCAAGGCGTAGGGTAGTTCTGTGTGAGTGGGACCAATGAACTCAATAGGATGTCGTCCACCTTCTTTTCAATGTAGTTGACAATCCTCAGGGGGGGAGGAGAGAGAGGGGAGGAGAGAGGAGGAGAGAGAGGAGAGGGGAGGAGAGGAGGGAGGAGGGTTAAGGAAGGAGGATGGTTAAGGAAGGAGGAGGGTTAAGGAAGGAGGAGGGTTAAGGAAGGAGGAGGATTAAGGAGGGAGGAGGATTAAGGAGGGAGGAGGATTAAGGAAGGAGGAGGATTAAGGAAGGAGGAGGATTAAGGAAGGAGGAGGATTAAGGAGGGAGGAGGATTAAGGAAGGAGAAGGTTGAAAAGAGTTTCCCAGAGTTGAAGGCAGAGACTTACAGTGATAGAAAGTGGCTTTAGCAGCGGATACAGAGGAAGAGAAGGTAGAGAGAAGGGAGTGAAAGGATGATAGGTCCTCCGGAAGTCTAGTTTTCCTCCATTTCCGCGCAGCTAGTCTTATTATGATCGCTAAATACTGCACAATTTAAACACCGGCCCCCATCCCCCGCTTCCCCCTTCCCCGTGTATATTTTGGACTATACATTGTGCCTTCCTGTATTATACTGATGCTAAAATGTTTATTCTATTCTACTGAGCCATTTACTTTATGTTCATATTCTTATCTTGTATTATTTCTTATTGTTATTGCATTGTCCAGAAGGAACCTGCCAGTAGCGTTTCATTGGACGGTGTATACCATGTGGATCCGGTACATACGACCAATAAAACATGAAAGGGGTGGGGCTAGCCCTTTTAATTGCCCCTACCTACAGTCATTTGCCCATAGGTCCACCCACATGGGAGCCAGGCCCAGCCAATCAGAATGTTTTTTTTCCAAAAAAAGTGGCTTTATTACAGACATAAATACTCCTCAGTTTCATCAGCTGTCCGCGTGGCTGGTCTCAGATGATCCCACAGGTGAAGAAGCCGGATGTGGAGGTCCTGGGCTGGCGTGGTTACACGTTGTCAAACGGTTGTAAGGCCGGTTGGACATACTGCCAAATTTTCTAAAACCACATTGGAGGCGAGGCGGCTTAAATTAAAATGTGTTTATCTGGACATTACTGCAGTCAGCATGCCAATTGCAGGCTCCCTCAAAACTTGAGACATCTGTAGCATTGTGTTGTGTGACAAAACTACACATTTTAAAGTGGCCTTTTATTGTCCCCGGCACAAGGTGCACCTGTGTAATGATACTGCTGTTTAATCAACTTGTTGATTATCTTGGCAAAGGAGGAATGTTCACTAACATTTTTGAGAAATAAGCTTTTTCTGCACATTTTTATTTCTGCTCATGAAACATGGGATCAACAGTTTACATGTTGAAAGTTGAATTTATATTTTGGTTCAGTAGAAGTATAGAAGCATGTTTATATTAGTGATATCCTGTTCATCCTAGTGTAACCATCAACTCTGTCAGCTGTGACATTTGAACCCTACAAAAGACCAACAAACCTGTTTTAATAAATTGGTCAAAAGGCTACCCTCTCACCATTGTGTTACCTCCCACCCATCCCTTACCCATTTATTTGAGCTATTTTACACACACACACACACACACACACACACACACACACACACACACACACACACACACACACACACACACACACACACACACACACTTTTGTTTTAATGTCCTTGTTGGGACCAAACGATTGATTTCCATTCAGATAGTGATATATATTTATATATGAGAGAGTGACAGAGATGGTGATATATAGAAAGAGACAGAGATGGTGATATAGAGTCGTGGCCACAATTATCACAAAGTCTGCTGCCTCAGTTTGTGTGATGGCAATTTGCATATACTCCAGAATGTTATGAAGAGTGATCAGATGAATTGCAATTAATTGCAAAGTCCCTCTTTGCCATGCAAATGAACTGAATCCCCCAAAAACTTTTCCACTGCATTTCAGCACTGCCACAAAAGGACCAGCTGACATCATGTCAGTGATTCTCTCGTTAACACAGGTGTGAGTGTTGACGAGGACAAGGCTGGAGATCACTCTGTCATGCTGATTGAGTTCGAATAACAGACTGGAAGCTTCAAAAGGAGGGTGGTGCTTGGAATCATTGTTGTTCCTCTGTCAATCATGGTTACCTGCAAGGAAACACATGCCGTCATCATTGCTTTGCACAAAAAAGGCTTCACAGGCAAGGATATTGCTGCCAGTAAGATTGCACCTAAATCAACCATTTATCGGATCATCAAGAGAGCGGTTCAATTGTTGTGAAGAAGGCTTCAGGGCGCCCAAGAAAGTCCAGCAAACGCCAGGACCGTCTCTTAAAGTTGATTCAGCTGCGGGATCGGGGCACCACCAGTACAGAGCTTGCTCAGGAATGGCAGCAGGCAGGTGTGAGTGCATCTGCATGCACAGTGAGGCAAAGACTTTTGGAGGATGGCCTGGTGTCAAGAAGGGCAGCAAAGAAGCCACTTCTCTGCAGGAAAAACATCAGGGACAGACTGATATTCTGCAAAAGGTACAGGGATTGGACTGCTGAGGACTGGGGTAAAGTCATTTTCTCTGATGAATCCCCTTTCCGATTGTTTTGGGCATCCGGAAAAAAGCTTGTCCGGAGAAGACAAGGTGAGCGCTACGTCATGCCAACAGTAAAGCATCCTGAGACCATTCATGTGTGGGGTTGCTTCTCAGCCAAGGGAGTGGGCTCACTCAAAATTTTGCCTAAGAACACACCATTAATAAAGAATGGTACCAACACATCCTCCGAGAGCAACTTCTCCCAACCATCCAGGAACAGTTTGGTGACGAACAATGCCTTTTCCAGCATGACGGAGCACCTTGCTATAAGGCAAAAGTGATAACTAAGTGGCTCGGGGAACAAAACATCGTTATTTTGGGTCCATGGCCAGGAAACTCCCCAGACCTTAATCCCATTGAGAACTTGTGGTCAATCCTCAAGAGGCGGGTGGACAAACAAAACCCCTCAAATTCTGACAAACTCCAAGCATTGATTATGCAAGAATGGGCTGCCATCAGTCAGGATGTGGCCCAGAAGTTAATTGACAGCGTGCCAGGGCGGATTGCAGAGGTCTTGAAAAATAAGGGTCAACACTGCAAATATTGACTCTTTGCATCAACTTCATGTAATTGTCAATCAAAGCCTTTGACACTTATGAAATGCTTGTAATTATACTTCAGTATTCCATAGTAACATCTGACAAAAATATCTAAAGACACTGAAGCAGCAAACTTGGTGAAAATTGATATTTGTGTCATTCTCAAAACTTTTGGCCACAACTGTAGAGAGAGACACAGATATGGTGAGAGAGAGAGAGACAGAGATTGTGATATATAGAGAGAGAGAGACAGAGATTGTGATATATAGAGAGACAGAGATTGTGATATACAGAGAGACAGAGATTGTGATATATAGAGAGACAGAGATTGTGATATATAGAGAGACAGAGATTGTGATATATAGAGAGAGAGAGACAGAGATTGTGATATACAGAGAGACAGAGATTGTGATATACAGAGAGACAGAGATTGTGATATATAGAGAGACAGAGATTGTGATATATAGAGAGACAGAGATTGTGATATATAGAGAGCGAGAGACATAGTGACAGGAAGAAAGAGAGAGAACGCAGGACGGAGGGATGAGTTAGCCGAGCAAGAGGCATCTCAAAACGTCTGTGGGGGCAAAAGTGTAACACTTTTACAATAATATCCTACACAAGCTTCCATAATGTACATTACTAATCTACACAAGCTTCCTAAATGTAAATTACTGTCCTACACAAGCTTCCATAATTTACATTACTATCCTACACAAGCTTCCTAAATGTACATTACTATCTATTTGACTACCGGTCTCGATTTAGTAAATCAATAGAACAAAATAAAAAAGGTAATTGTAGACAAATCTAGGATAAGATCTCATAAGACATTTTAATTGATTACATTACAGTACGCACTACAGTACCATTTCTCAGACAAATTTTGTAAAACAAACAGCAACATGTATGTTATCTATTTACATGGTCAACCTCCATTCGGAGGTGGTTAATATAATCATATTAATATTTACACTATTGAAACAACACGTTAGATGTGTACTTCAGTGTACTTCTTTCGATGGATAAAAGCTGAAGACATTTATCACCTGGAAAAATAGCAGTAAAAAGTATAAATATGAGTCAATACAAGCTCAATAAAAGCCTTTGTTTTGCTAACAGATCACAATCCATTTTTACTATCAAGCTTTTTTCACAAAACATGGGCATTGATTGTATTACGCTGTCTGCCCTGCCTCTCTCTCTCTCTCTCTCTCTCTCTTTCTTCTCTCTCTCTCTCTCTCTCTCTCTCTCTCTCTCTCTCTCTCTCTTCTCTCTCTCTCTCTCTCTCTCTCTCTCTCTCAGTGGGGTAGTGTTATGAGGACCACCAGACTCCTCTCTCTCCCCCCGCTACATGGAAGGAGGTGTAACAGGAGTCCATACTGTAGTCAGTCGCGTGTGGCCATGCGGTGACGTATCATAATGCGATAGTGTCGTACTATCATGCACCTCTGTGGCCGTGCTGCAGTCATACAGCGGGGATCCACCAGGTGGCGCTGTGGCAGAGTGAGACAGCCCAGGATAGTGGCTACTACTGGGGCCTCGCAGGAACTGGGAGCCTAGGCTGTTGGACATCTCCCCCGACTGGGAGACAGGGGTCAGGGACGGGTTACTGACGGACCACAGGCTGGGGTACTGGCTGGATAAAGAGAGGACAGGCGAGAACAGAAGACTATGTCAGTTTCACGTGAAATACATGGTAATTCTTTACTTGAAAGATACCTACAGTACGTATGAACACATTCATAACCCTTACATAACACCTTCATAACCCTTACATAATGCATTCATAACCCT
>NC_042966.1:42453044-42524721 GCF_901001165.1 Salmo trutta | reverse complement strand
GCTCCCAAACTGCGTGTGAGGGCTAGCAGGAGGTCCTGGGATGAACCATCCACTCACTGTAGTGTGGTGAGCCCACAGGAACACAGGGAAACATGGAGTCATTTCATGTGGGGAGTTTTTTTATCTTCTATTCGATAAATCCACCACATTTATTTTTAACGCCTTTTTTTTTTTTTTTTTACAACTGCAGTTGATGTGCTTAATGTGTCAAATTGAAGAATTGAGATCTAAAAAATAAAGAATTTAGGTAAAATACTTAGCCAGCGTTTACATTTCCAATGTGCTGTCTGTAAACTCTCTTGTATGTATCAATCCCATTCTTTATTTAAAATGTTTAATAAAAAGTTGTTCACAAAAAGACTTACATTGAGAGTAGCTTGACTGCTGGTTGTCACTGTCATCCATAATGTCTTTATGATCAGTTCTGTGGAGAAGAATTTCAATCAGAACATGTCTGTGGAACACTGGTTCTCAATCTACCAGCAAACACACAATGTAGTAGTCTAGAATCACTAATATATTCTAAATTAAATCTAACTAAATATATACAAATGTATTCTAAATCAAATCTAACTAAATATATACTAATATATTCTAAATCAAATCTAACTAAATATATACTAATATATTCTAAATGAAATCTAACTAAATATATACTAATATATTCTAAATCAAATCTAACTAAATATATACTAATGTATTCTAAATCAAATCTAACTAAATATATACTAATATATTCTAAATCAAATCTAACTAAATATATATTTCTAATGGACGGAAAAGGGAGCAAGCGACCGCCATACCTTTCTTTAGCATCCAGAAAGGCCTTGGCAAACGGGTTGTATTTGATTTTCAGACCGGTTATCTAAAATATGGAGTGAAAATACAATGTAAAATTGGTAAAAAAACTAATTACAAAATAACGAATCTTAATAAACAAGATTTTTAGTTGTTTATCTTCTCACCTAAAACGACCAAAACAAAATGTCTACAACAGTTGTGTACTTCAAAGTCTACAGTATTATAATGTTATACATGAACAACAAAGCACACATTATTATTACCATTAGAGTGTTTTATTAAAGAACGTATTAACCTCTTCGTTCTGGTAGGCAGTGACGGCTATAAACTGCGTCTCCGGGAAGGAGTGGCTCGTGATCGTTCTCTGCGGTCCTCCGACGCGCACAATATGGACACGTGGCTCATATTGGTGCAACGAGTTTAACATGATCTGAAAAAATGTAGAACAAAAATATTACAAAAAATGAAGCAAAAAGTTCAATAATAGGCTTTATTTTACAGTTAGAAATAGATTATTTATTTTAATCAACATTTTGATTGACTACATAGTCTAAAATGTATACACCCTTGACTGTAATTCGCTTTGGATAAAAACGTCTTCTGAATGGAATATATTATATTATTTAAGTGATAATTCACGAGAAGTCGGGTGTTTTTGGAGGATATATTTGCACCGGTGTCGTTAGGCCCGAGACTAAAGCGAGGACAGATTGAGATTCATTTCAATATTAAAACAATGTTGCAAATGTCAGAGAGACAGACAGCAAAGTTTATAGAAATCTCTGCTGTGGAAAAGGAAATGTTAGTCTAAAGGAAATGTGAGATAATGTCTAGATGGTTTCTAAAGTCTCTGCCTGGGTTGATGAGACAGTGAATTGCACAGTCAGACGGAACAGAGTAAATCGGTATTTTAACGTCATATATTTAGCCGGTGGTAATTAGTGGAATAGACCGGCTGGAGTGCGGTTTTAACCAATCAGCCTCCAGGATTAGACCCACGGGTTGTCTAAATTATTATTATACGTTTAGGATCAATCCATAACTTGACATGTTTTCTCATCTACATTTTTTATCACAATCATTGAGAAAAAAAACATAAACCACTCAAAAGTTTATAAAATGACATTTAAAGTGCTAAAACTGTAAATCGCCCTAACCTGGCCTCCTCCATTGAGTTTGTTGGTGAGTTTGACTTTACAGAATGACACCGGATCTTTCATCCAGTGGGCTCCGAAGTTTGGCGAGTCCGGGTGGATGTACACGCAGCTCGGGGCTTGAGGCTCGGGTTTACCCCCGGGAACCCACTCCCCGTTAACGTATTTCCACCGGTGGTTGTCCGCAGCCACGAAGTCCAGCAGGAATGAGTACATGGCGTTTGGATCCAACCCAGAAACATTCACTTTCAGCACCGGAAACATGCGCCTTGAAATACAAAGGAAAATATAATAGAAGGTGTTGTTCTGTCATCCTTTCTAGTCATTCAATAGCTATAATCTATTGTACAATAGGGCATCATTGACACTAATGTCAAGCGAACGCGTGGTTCACTTTATAGGCCATGTGATTATTAATACAGGAAAACTCTAAATATAATGCATGGATTTTTTTATTTTATTTTATTTCACCTTTATTTAACCAGGTAGGCCAGTTGAGAACAAGTCCTTTATTTAACCAGGTAGGCTAGTTGAGAACAAGTCCTTTATTTAACCAGGTAGGCTAGTTGAGAACAAGTCCTTTATTTAACCAGGTAGGCTAGTTGAGAACAAGTCCTTTATTTAACCAGGTTAGGCTAGTTGAGAACAAGTTCTTTATTTAACCAGGTAGGCTAGTTGAGAACAAGTTCTCATTTACAACTGCGACCTGGCCAAGATAAAGCAAAGCAGAATGAAGGTGTGTAATCTGGTTTCCTTTATTACTGTGATATCATAGCAATGTTATAGACGCGTTAAACACTATTTATTTGTGATATAATCCTACGGTTGTTGTGGTGGCAGGTAGCCTAGTGGTCAGAGCGTTGGGCCAATAACAAACCGAAAGGTTGCTAGATTGAATCCCTGAGCTGACAAGGTAAAAATCTGTCTTTCTGCCCCTGAACAAGGCAGTTAACCCACTGTTCCTAGGCCGTCATTGAAAATAAGAATTTGTTCTTACTTGCCCGGTTAAAAAAATAAAAAAATATATAGGCCTACGTGCTTTCTTCACTATATAAATTAAGACGTTGTAAAAAAAAAAAGCTCTACATTTGGCAGGTAGCCGAACCATAAATAATGCGCCTAAAGTAACCAACAATAATACAATATATACATGTATATAAAACACATGTCAATTAAATGTAATTACCTGCCGTTTTTGGTTACTATCATTTCATTCGTGAGTTCCTTGAACTTCTGCCACAGTTCGTTCTCATCCAAGCCGACTTTGAGTTGTCTCTCCGTGGGATCGCCCTTCTCGCTGCCCGCCTGTAGCTCGTTCTCCACGGCAGTGAGGAGGTGGTCCACCCGGTACTGTGTGACCTTCCCCGGGCCATCCCCACCACCTGAGGCCATTCTATCCAACAGCTCCAGGGTTGAACAAATTACCTATTACACTTTGAGATTAAGAAAACAAAAAAAATGGTCGCTCCCAAATAGGCTATATATCCAATCCACTTGAATATATCCAATATTCTCCACTCCATTGCAAGTTTCCGAATATATATTCCGAAGTAACAGTCAATAAACAGATATATCTTTGTGCCATCGCTGGTTGGCTGGTCTTCGCTTTGTTGTATGCCGTCTGGTCAGCCATTGGTTGTATGCGGCTATACTGTATCAGTAGGATTAGGGAGGAAGGTTGGCTTACAGGAAGGATGGTTTACAGGAAGGTTGGTTTACAGGAAGGTTGGCTTACAGGAAGGATGGGTCATGTGTCTGAAGTCGATTGCTCACCAGCCAATTTTAATTGCTTTACTACTTCAATCTGACAATATTTACACGTAGTAGCCTATATCAAAGAACTGCAGAATGAAACCGAGGGATTTTAAC
This sequence comes from Salmo trutta, assembly GCF_901001165.1. Classification (NCBI taxonomy): domain Eukaryota; kingdom Metazoa; phylum Chordata; class Actinopteri; order Salmoniformes; family Salmonidae; genus Salmo; species Salmo trutta. The sequence goes on along the minus strand of NC_042966.1, from coordinate 42,520,897 downwards.
TTTCAGGTATTTCTTTCAGATGTTCTTTACAGTTTCACCCAATCTCAAATGACTCAAGGCCTATGTTCAGATAGGTAGGACTCGTAAAATGCTTTATTTCTGATGATCAAACTCTAGTCTAACTTGATAGACTGAATATATATATATATATATATATATATATATTTTTCACCTTTATTTATTTATTTATTATTATTAAATTAGTTAAAAACGTTTTCACTTGTGACACTTTCTATGCGAAAGACAAACTTGAATTTTTCATCTAATTAAACACTTTATATTTTATTACATTATTTAAAAAAACATTTTTTCTGGGTTTTTTTGCTGCTGCTGCTGCTTTTACTCATGAATTCATAGTTCTGTTTTATTCTACAAAACTTTTAACAACTGAAATAATTTCCAAACCATTTCCCACGATGACGGTTATTAGAGATATTTATTCGTTTCAAGGCCTGGGAAGTGGTCGGGTAGGTGACAAAACGCAGGAAATACAGACCAGGCCATAACACACACCTTTAAACAATAGAAGGGGATGTATAGAAACAAGTCTGTGACCAACAACAAAAACACTTCTCAGTAAATTTTATTATTCTGCTAAATTATTCGCAATTAGAACCAATCCGTCCAGTTAGCAGAAACCCACTGGGAACAGACAGTTCAACATCCAGTTATAATTTACATTTGGTTGAGTTTTTAACTAACGTGAATTCAACGTGAAATTAACAACAAACAACAACAACAAAAAGTCACTATGTCATTGAATTTAGGTTAAAAGTTGTGTGGGAAAAAAAGACCAAATTCTCTTATGTTGATAAATATAAATATACACATTATACACAATTATTTATTAATAAATAAATAAATATATATATATATATATATATATATATATATATATACAAAAACACAGTCATGGTAAGCACAAGTAAAACATCACAAATCACCCATAAAAACTGTTACATTCCTTCACAAATAAGTCCCCAATCAATACTTTAAATTGCACTAACGACACCAGAACATCAATATTAAATGTATATAGCAATAAAACAAAAAGTAAAAAAATTAAAACAAAAGATTAAAACTAAAAGCAGATTTACCTGGCTCGGTGTAAACCCTAGGAATCTCAAGAGTTAACCAATCCTGTGAACGAGGTTAGGAATCTCAACAGTTAACCAATCCTGTGAACGAGGTTAGGAATCTCAAGAGTTAACCAATCCTGTGAACGGGGTTAGGTAACTCAAGTGTCTATATTTCAACAGCAAAGTTAGATAAGACAGAAGTTTATGAAGTAGGGCCTTGTAAACAAAAAGGGAGTCATGTAGAGATCTAAGGGTCTTTAGTGAAGTCCAGAATACCTTTTGATACAGGATACAGTGATGGGTATCAAACCTGGAACAAAACGAAGGGCACTATGGTAGATGGCATCCAATGGTTTAACAGTAGTAGCAGCTGCACATTGATAAATAATATCACCATAATCAACAACAGATATAAAGGTTGACTGAATAATCTGCTTCCTACTGCATAGGGAAAGTAACGATCTGTTTCTGTGGAAAAAGACAACTTTAAATCTTAGCGTCTTAAACAGATCATCTATATGTTTTTTAAGCGTCAAATCCACATCAATCCAAATGCCTCAGTATTTATATGCGGGAACACGTTTGATTGGAGAACCGTCTAATGAGTGAACATGTAGTCCATCTGAAACATTCTCAACACAGTTTAAAACAACAGTATTTCATTTTGCCCATCTTAAGCACAAGTTTTAAATCAGCAAGGGATTCCTGCATAGCTATAAAAACCTGACTGTAGTTTTGACACAGTTAGATCAACAGTTAGATCAACAGTCAGATCAACAGTCAGGGTAACAGTCAGATCAACAGCCAGATCAACAGCCAGATCAACAGCCAGATCAACAGTCAGGGTAACAGCCAGATCAACAGTCAGATCAACAGCCAGGGTAACAGTCAGGGTAACAGTCAGATCAACAGTCAGATCAACAGCCAGGGTAACAGTCAGGGTAACAGTCAGATCAACAGTCAGGGTAACAGTCAGATCAACAGTCAGATCAACAGCCAGGGTAACAGTCAGGGTAACAGTCAGATCAACAGTCAGGGTAACAGTCAGATCAACAGTCAGATCAACAGCCAGGGTAACAGTCAGGGTAACAGTCAGGGTAACAGCCAGATCAACAGTCAGATCAACAGTCAGATCAACAGCCAGGGTAACAGTCAGGGTAACAGCCAGATCAACAGTCAGGGTAACAGTCAGATCAACAGTCAGATCAACAGTCAGGGTAACAGTCAGATCAACAGTCAGATCACCAGTCAGGGTAACAGCCAGATCAACAGTCAGGGTAACAGTCAGATCAACAGTCAGGGTAACAGCCAGATCAACAGTCAGATCAACAGCCAGATCAACAGTCAGATCAACAGCCAGATCAACAGTCAGATCAACAGTCAGATCAACAGTCAGGGTAACAGTCAGATCAACAGTCAGGGTAACAGTCAGATCAACAGTCAGGGCAACAGCCAGATCAACAGTCAGATCAACAGTCAGATCAACAGTCAGGGCAACAGTCAGATCAACAGTCAGGGTAACAGCCAGATCAACAGTCAGGGTAACAGCCAGATCAACAGTCAGGTTAACAGTCAGATCAACAGTCAGGGTAACAGCCAGATCAACAGTCAGGGTAACAGACAGATCAACAGTCAGGGTAACAGCCAGATCAACAGCCAGATCAACAGTCAGGGTAACAGCCAGATCAACAGTCAGATCAACAGTCAGATCAACAGTCAGGGTAACAGCCAGACCAACAGTCAGGGTAACAGCCAGATCAACAGTCAGGGTAACAGTCAGATCAACAGTCAGATCAACAGCCAGATCAACAGTCAGATCAACAGCCAGATCAACAGTCAGATCAACAGTCAGATCAACAGTCAGATCAACAGTCAGATCAACAGTCAGGGTAACAGTCAGATCAACAGCCAGATCAACAGCCAGATCAACAGTCAGATCAACAGTCAGATCAACAGTCAGGATAACAGTCAGGGTAACAGCCAGATCAACAGTCAGATCAACAGCCAGATCAACAGTCAGATCAACAGTCAGATCAACAGTCAGGGTAACAGCCAGATCAACAGTCAGGGTAACAGCCAGATCAACAGTCATTGTAACAGCCAGATCAACAGTCAGATCAACAGTCAGGGTAACAGTCAGATCAACAGTCAGGGTAACAGTCAGATCAACAGTCAGATCAACAGTCAGATCAACAGTCAGATCAACAATCAGGGTAACAGCCAGATCAACAGTCAGATCAACAGTCAGGGTAACAGCCAGATCAACAGTCAGGGTAACAGTCAGATCAACAGTCAGATCAACAGTCAGATCAACAGTCAGATCAACAGCCAGATCAACAGTCAGATCAACAGTCAGATCAACAGTCAGGGTAACAGCCAGATCAACAGTCAGGGTAACAGTCAGATCAACAGTCAGATCAACAGTCAGATCAACAGTCAGATCAACAGTCAGATCAACAGTCAGGGTAACAGCCAGATCAACAGTCAGATCAACAGCCAGATAAACAGTCAGGGCAACAGTCAGATCAACAGTCAGGGTAACAGCCTGATCAACAGTCAGGGTAACAGTCAGGGTAACAGTCAGGGTAACAGCCAGATCAACAGTCAGATCAACAGCCAGATCAACAGTCAAATCAACAGTCAGATCAACAGTCAGGGTAACAGCCAGATCAACAGTCAGGGTAACAGCCTGATCAACAGTCAGATAAACAGCCCGATCAACAGTCAGGGTAACAGCCAGATCAACAGTCAGGGTAACAGCCAGATCAACAGCCAGATCAACAGTCAGATCAACAGTCAGGGTAACAGTCAGATCAACAGTCAGATCAACAGTCAGGGTAACAGTCAGATCAACAGTCAGGGCAACAGCCAGATCAACAGTCAGGGTAACAGCCAGATCAACAGCCAGATCAACAGTCAGGGTAACAGCCAGATCAACAGTCAGGGTAACAGCCAGATCAACAGTCAGATCAACAGTCAGATCAACAGTCAGGGCAACAGCCAGATCAACAGTCAGATCAACAGTCAGATCAACAGCCAGATCAACAGTCAGATCAACAGCCAGATCAACAGTCAAATCAACAGTCAGATCAACAGTCAGGGTAACAGCCAGATCAACAGTCAGGGTAACAGCCTGATCAACAGTCAGATCAACAGCCAGATCAACAGTCAGGGTAACAGTCAGATCAACAGTCAGATCAACAGTCAGGGTAACAGTCAGATCAACAGTCAGGGCAACAGCCAGATCAACAGTCAGGGTAACAGCCAGATCAACAGCCAGATCAACAGTCAGGGTAACAGCCAGATCAACAGTCAGGGTAACAGCCAGATCAACAGTCAGATCAACAGTCAGATCAACAGTCAGGGCAACAGCCAGATCAACAGTCAGATCAACAGTCAGATCAACAGCCAGATCAACAGCCAGATCAACAGCCAGATCAACAGTCAGGGCAACAGCCAGATCAACAGTCAGATCAACAGTCAGATCAACAGCCAGATCAACAGCCAGATCAACAGTCAGGGTAACAGCCAGATCAACAGTCAGGGCAACAGCCAGATCAACAGTCAGATCAACAGTCAGATCAACAGTCAGGGCAACAGTCAGATCAACAGTCAGGGTAACAGCCAGATCAACAGTCAGGGTAACAGCCAGATCAACAGTCAGGTTAACAGTCAGATCAACAGTCAGGGTAACAGCCAGATCAACAGTCAGGGTAACAGTCAGATCAACAGCCAGATCAACAGCCAGATCAACAGTCAGGGTAACAGCCAGATCAACAGTCAGATCAACAGTCAGATTAACAGCCAGATCAACAGTCAGGGTAACAGACAGATCAACAGTCAGGGTAACAGCCAGATCAACAGCCAGATCAACAGTCAGGGTAACAGCCAGATCAACAGTCAGATCAACAGTCAGATCAACAGTCAGGGTAACAGCCAGACCAACAGTCAGGGTAACAGCCAGATCAACAGTCAGGGTAACAGTCAGATCAACAGTCAGATCAACAGCCAGATCAACAGTCAGATCAACAGCCAGATCAACAGTCAGATCAACAGTCAGATCAACAGTCAGATCAACAGTCAGATCAACAGTCAGGGTAACAGTCAGATCAACAGCCAGATCAACAGCCAGATCAACAGTCAGATCAACAGTCAGATCAACAGTCAGGGTAACAGTCAGGGTAACAGCCAGATCAACAGTCAGATCAACAGCCAGATCAACAGTCAGATCAACAGTCAGATCAACAGTCAGGGTAACAGCCAGATCAACAGTCAGGGTAACAGCCAGATCAACTGTCATTGTAACAGCCAGATCAACAGTCAGGGTAACAGTCAGATCAACAGTCAGATCAACAGTCAGGGTAACAGTCAGATCAACAGTCAGATCAACAGTCAGGGTAACAGCCAGATCAACAGTCAGATCAACAGTCAGATCAACAGTCAGGGTAACAGCCAGATCAACAGTCAGGGTAACAGTCAGATCAACAGTCAGATCAACAGTCAGATCAACAGTCAGATCAACAGTCAGATCAACAGTCAGATCAACAGTCAGATCAACAGTCAGGGTAACAGCCAGATCAACAGTCAGGGTAACAGTCAGATCAACAGTCAGATCAACAGTCAGATCAACAGTCAGATCAACAGTCAGATCAACAGTCAGGGTAACAGCCAGATCAACAGTCAGATCAACAGCCAGATAAACAGTCAGGGCAACAGTCAGATCAACAGTCAGGGTAACAGCCTGATCAACAGTCAGGGTAACAGTCAGGGTAACAGTCAGGGTAACAGCCAGATCAACAGTCAGATCAACAGCCAGATCAACAGTCAAATCAACAGTCAGATCAACAGTCAGGGTAACAGCCAGATCAACAGTCAGGGTAACAGCCTGATCAACAGTCAGATCAACAGCCAGATCAACAGTCAGGGTAACAGCCAGATCAACAGTCAGGGTAACAGCCAGATCAACAGCCAGATCAACAGTCAGATCAACAGTCAGGGTAACAGTCAGATCAACAGTCAGATCAACAGTCAGGGTAACAGTCAGATCAACAGTCAGGGCAACAGCCAGATCAACAGTCAGGGTAACAGCCAGATCAACAGCCAGATCAACAGTCAGGGTAACAGCCAGATCAACAGTCAGGGTAACAGCCAGATCAACAGTCAGATCAACAGTCAGATCAACAGTCAGGGCAACAGCCAGATCAACAGTCAGATCAACAGTCAGATCAACAGCCAGATCAACAGCCAGATCAACAGCCAGATCAACAGTCAGGGCAACAGTCAGGGTAACAGTCAGGGTAACAGCCAGATCAACAGTCAGATCAACAGCCAGATCAACAGTCAAATCAACAGTCAGATCAACAGTCAGGGTAACAGCCAGATCAACAGTCAGGGTAACAGCCTGATCAACATTCAGATCAACAGCCAGATCAACAGTCAGGGTAACAGCCAGATCAACAGTCAGGGTAACAGCCAGATCAACAGCCAGATCAACAGTCAGATCAACAGTCAGGGTAACAGTCAGATCAACAGTCAGATCAACAGTCAGGGTAACAGTCAGATCAACAGTCAGGGCAACAGCCAGATCAACAGTCAGGGTAACAGCCAGATCAACAGCCAGATCAACAGTCAGGGTAACAGCCAGATCAACAGTCAGGGTAACAGCCAGATCAACAGTCAGATCAACAGTCAGATCAACAGTCAGGGCAACAGCCAGATCAACAGTCAGATCAACAGCCAGATCAACAGCCAGATCAACAGCCAGATCAACAGTCAGGGCAACAGCCAGATCAACAGTCAGATCAACAGTCAGATCAACAGCCAGATCAACAGCCAGATCAACAGTCAGGGTAACAGCCAGATCAACAGCCAGATCAACAGTCAGGGTAACAGCCAGATCAACAGTCAGATCAACAGCCAGATCAACAGTCAGGGTAACAGCCAGATCAACAGCCAGATCAACAGTCAGATCAACAGTCAGGGTAACAGCCAGATCAACAGCCAGATCAACAGCCAGATCAACAGTCAGGGTTACAGCCAGATCAACAGTCAGATCAACAGCCAGATCAACAGCCAGATCAACAGTCAGATCAACAGTCAGGGTTACAGCCAGATCAACAGTCAGATCAACAGCCAGATCAACAGCCAGATCAACAGTCAGATCAACAGTCAGGGTAACAGCCAGATCAACAGTCAGATCAACAGTCAGATCAACAGTCAGATCAACAGTCAGATCACAGGTAGAGAGTCCATGTGGAAACTATATACAGGGGGTACCGGTACAGAGTCAATGTGGAGGCTATATACAGGGGGTACCGGTACAGAGTCAATGTGGAGACTATATACAGGGTGTACCGGTACAGAGTCACTGTGGAGGCTATATACAGGGGGTTACGGTACAGAGTCAATGGGGAGGCTATATACAGGGGGTACCGGTACAGAGTAACTGTGGAGACTATATACAGGGGGTACCGGTATAGAGTCAATGTGGAGGCTATATACAGGGGGTACCGGTACAGAGTCAATGTGGAGGCTATATACAGGAGGTACCGGTACAGAGTCAATGTGGAGGCTAAAAACAGGGGGTACCAGTACAGAGTCAATGTGGAGGCTATATACAGGGGTACCGATACAGAGTCAATGTGGAGGCTATATACAGGGGGAACCGGTACAGAGTCAATGTGGAGGCTATATACAGGGGGTACCAGTACAGAGTCAATGTGGAGGCTATATACAGGGGGTACCGGTACAGTGTCAATGTGGAGGCTATATACAGGGGGTACCGGTACAGAGTCAATGTGGAGGCTATATACAGGGTGTTACGGTACAGAGTCAATGTGGAGGCTATATACAGGGGGTACCAGTACAGAGTCAATGTGGAGGCTATATACAGGGGGTACCAGTACAGAGTCAATGTGGAGGCTATATACAGGGGGTACCGGTACAGAGTCAATGTGGAGGCTATATACAGGGGGTACCGGTACAGAGTCAATGTGGAGGCTATATACAGGGGGTACCGATACAGAGTCAATGTGGAGGCTATAAACAGGGGGGTACCGATACAGAGTCAATGTGGAGGCTATATACAGGTGGTACCAGTACAGAGTCAATGTGGAGGCTATATACAGGGGGTACCGGTACAGAGTCAATGTGGAGGCTATATACAGGTGGTACCAGTACAGAGTCAATGTGGAGGCTATATACATTTACATTTTAGTCATTTAGCAGACGCTCTTATCCAGAGCGACTTACAGTAGTGAATGCATACATTTGTTTTTCTTTTTTTCTTTCTTTTTCTTACTGGCCCCCCGTGGGAATCAAACCCACAACCCTAGCGTTGCAAACACCATGCTCTACCAACTGAGCCACAGGGAAGCCACAGGGGGCTCCGGTACCGAGTCAGTGTGCGGGGGGTACCGGTTAGTTGACAGTTGTCCAGAATTTAGTCGGGTTTCTATTACAATCTGAAAGAGCTGTTACATAATAATGAGATTTAGCCATTCTGATTATTTATTTTACACAATGATTCCTCAGGTGCTTAAAAGCTTGCCTGTCCGGGCCTAAGCCAGTGTTCCTGGCCTTGACCCAAGCATCATCTCTTTTATGAATGACTTCTGATAATTCCAGAGTGTACCAGGTATTAGATCTACCTTTAACCCTCTGTTATATAAAGGGAGCATAACTATCCACAATAGTATAGAAGACATCTACAAAGAGGCTTAAAGCTGAATCAGGTTCAGGGAGCGCTGAAATACAATCAAGATCACTAAAATAAAGATTGTGTAAACTGAAGTTTTTAAAGTTCCTCTTTGTGATGACATGAGGCTTAGATTTTTTTTGTATTTTCACATCTCTAACACAAACAACTGGGTAACGGTCACTAATATCTTGGGACGAAGACACAAGTAGAAACATATTTCTCTGGTTTATTCGTTAGAATGAAATCAATCAGAGTTTATCTTTGAAGGATCTTTAGGGTTGGGCAGTGTTTAGGCTTGAAACATTTGATTTGGTTTGAGAAGAGGAGGAAGGTTCCCAGCACACTTCTTCTCTTTGTTAGAGTGAACACTAGGAAAAACATACTGCATCTATGGTAGGATGCCAAGGAAAATGTAATTAAAATTCTTAAAGATGATTGATTACGTCAATGATGATGTCCCCCAAAAATTATTTGAGTCAAATGGACTGTGATACAAAATGAAAAAAATGCTGTTGATTCTCAGAAATGCTCAAATTCAATGACTATGACGGAATATTCCATATTTTTTCCCCCAAATAGCGGTTGCTATGGCCGTTTACAATTTAGGAACACAAATCTGGAAATAGCAGACATAACATGAATGTGTTATATTCCATCTTCCATAGTGGAGGAGGTTTCTATGTATTGTGTTACTAACCAAATCTTGGACTGGGTCTGAGGACACACACACACACACACACACACACACACACACACACACACACACACACACACACACACACACACACAGGGTGATCTGGGTCTGATATTCATGCCTTGGAAAGTATGTGTCTGTTCATATAAAAACTTTGATTTCAGCCATTCAACGAGTATTAGGAGGAGAAGAGGAGGGAGAGAGGAGAGGAGGGAGAGAGGAGAGGAGAGGAGAAGGAGGAGAGGGGAAGAGAGGAGAGGAGGAGGAGGAGAGGAGAGAGTAGGAAAGGAGACGAGGGGAGGGGAGGAGAAAGTAGGAGAGGTAAGAGTAGTAGGAAGAGAGGGGAGTAGAGGAGAGGGGAGAGGAGGGCAGGAGGGGAGGAGGGCAGGAGGAGGAGAGGAAAGGGGAGAGGGGGAGGAGGAGGAGAGGGGAGAGGAGGAGGGAAGAGAAGGAGAGGAGAGAGTAGTAGGAAGAGAGGGGAGGAGGAGGGGAGAGGAGGAGGGGGAGAGACGAGGGGAGAGGAGGTGGGAGAGGCAGAGGTTAGAGGAGAGGAGAGGAGGAGAGGAGATATGACATATACACTTTGATTGTGTGTGTATGTTAACAAAGGGGAGGGATCAGTGTGTGTTAACAAAGGGGAGGGGTCAGTGTAAATTAGGCCTGTAGCTTCTCCTTCACGTAGCAGGGTATGAAGGGAGGAGCACAACACACACACACACACACACACACACACACACACACACACACACACACACACACACACACACACACACACACACACATACTGTTAAGGGCTTTCCAGGCAGGAAGTGGTGGCGTTTCCCATTAATTTTCAATTGAGCTAGGCAGGGGGTGCTGGTGCACGTAAAAGCCGAAACATTTTGGAATCTGCAAAAAAAAAAAAAAAAGATTGTCTTCCTGTCTGAAAAGTCCTTTACTAACCAGATCTTCTCCTGGTACCAGCAGCACAGTGGGCGTCTGTCTCTGTACAGTAGCAGGTTGTTCTGGCCCAGTCAAAGTTAACACCAAGCAGAGAAAAACAGACTCAATATAAAGACCAGTCGAAAGAGAAACCTCATCTCCTGTTTCCTTTCAAGCATTTTAGACCTTATTAAAAAGCCAGTATTGCTTTGTTCTGTAAGCTACACCTTACATGTTGAAATATATAATTTCCCAACAACAACAGTGTCATAATAACCTCTGAGAGACAGCCATGTTGGTAAGGGACAGGGTGTGTTAGCTAGCTGGATGGACCACACCAACCTCTGAGAGACAGCCATGTTGGTAAGGGACAGGGTGTGTTAGCTAGCTGGACCACACCAACCTCTGAGAGACAGCCATGTTGGTAAGGGACAGGGTGTGTTAGCTAGCTGGACCACACCAACCTCTGAGAGACAGCCATGTTGGTAAGGGACAGGGTGTGTTAGCTAGCTGGACCACACCAACCTCTGAGAGACAGCCATGTTGGTAAGGGACAGGGTGTGTTAGCTAGCTGAACCACACCAACCTCTGAGAGACAGCCATGTTGGTAAGGGACAGGGTGTGTTAGCTAGCTGGACCACACCAACCTCTGAGAGACAGCCATGTTGGTAAGGGAGAGGGTGTGTTAGCTAGCTGGACCACACCAACCTCTGAGAGACAGCCATGTTGGTAAGGGACAGGGTGTGTTAGCTAGCTGGACCACACCAACCTCTGAGAGACAGCCATGTTGGTAAGGGACAGGGTGTGTTAGCTAGCTGGACCACACCAACCTCTGAGAGACAGCCATGTTGGTAAGGGACAGGGTGTGTTAGCTAGCTGAACTACACCAACCTCTGAGAGACAGCCATGTTGGTAAGGGACAGGGTGTGTTAGCTAGCTAGACCACACCAACCTCTGAGAGACAGCCATGTTGGTAAGGGACAGGGTGTGTTAGCTAGCTGGACCACACCAACCTCTGAGAGACAGCCATGTTGGTAAGGGACAGGGTGTGTTAGCTAGCTGGACCACACCAACCTCTGAGAGACAGCCATGTTGGTAAGGGAGAGGGTGTGTTAGCTAGCAGGACCACACCAACCTCTGAGAGACAGCCATGTTGGTAAGGGACAGGGTGTGTTAGCTAGCTGGACCACACCAACCTCTGAGAGACAGCCATGTTGGTAAGGGACAGGGTGTGTTAGCTAGCTGAACCACACCAACCTCTGAGAGACAGCCATGTTGGTAAGGGACAGGGTGTGTTAGCTAGCTGGACCACACCAACCTCTGAGAGACAGCCATGTTGGTAAGGGACAGGGTGTGTTAGCTAGCTGGACCACACCAACCTCTGAGAGACAGCCATGTTGGTAAGGGAGAGGGTGTGTTAGCTAGCAGGACCACACCAACCTCTGAGAGACAGCCATGTTGGTAAGGGACAGGGTGTGTTAGCTAGCTGGACCACACCAACCTCTGAGAGACAGCCATGTTGGTAAGGGACAGGGTGTGTTAGCTAGCTGAACCACACCAACCTCTGAGAGACAGCCATGTTGGTAAGGGACAGGGTGTGTTAGCTAGCTGGACCACACCAACCTCTGAGAGACAGCCATGTTGGTAAGGGACAGGGTGTGTTAGCTAGCTGGACCACACCAACCTCTGAGAGACAGCCATGTTGGTAAGGGACAGGGTGTGTTAGCTAGCTGGACCACACCAACCTCTGAGAGACAGCCATGTTGGTAAGGGACAGGGTGTGTTAGCTAGCTGGACCACACCAACCTCTGAGAGACAGCCATGTTGGTAAGGGACAGGGTGTGTTAGCTAGCTAGACCACACCAACCTCTGAGAGACAGCCATGTTGGTAAGGGACAGGGTGTGTTAGCTAGCTGGACCACACCAACCTCTGAGAGACAGCCATGTTGGTAAGGGAGAGGGTGTGTTAGCTAGCTGGACCACACCAACCTCTGAGAGACAGCCATGTTGGTAAGGGACAGGGTGTGTTAGCTTGCTGGACCACACCAACCTCTGAGAGACAGCCATGTTGGTAAGGGACAGGGTGTGTTAGCTAGCTGGACCACACCAACCTCTGAGAGACAGCCATGTTGGTAAGGGACAGGGTGTGTTAGCTAGCTGGACCACACCAACCTCTGAGAGACAGCCATGTTGGTAAGGGACAGGGTGTGTTAGCTAGCTAGACCACACCAACCTCTGAGAGACAGCCATGTTGGTAAGGGACAGGGTGTGTTAGCTAGCTGGACCACACCAACCTCTGAGAGACAGCCATGTTGGTAAGGGAGAGGGTGTGTTAGCTAGCTGGACCACACCAACCTCTGAGAGACAGCCATGTTGGTAAGGGACAGGGTGTGTTAGCTAGCTGGACCACACCAACCTCTGAGAGACAGCCATGTTGGTAAGGGACAGGGTCAGGGTGTGTTAGCTAGCTGGACCACACCAACCTCTGAGAGACAGCCATGTTGGTAAGGGAAAGGGTGTGTTAGCTAGCTGGACCACACCAACCTCTGAGAGACAGCCATGTTGGTAAGGGAGAGGGTGTGTTAGCTAGCTGGACCACACCAACCTCTGAGAGACAGCCATGTTGGTAAGGGAGAGGGTGTGTTAGCTAGCTGGACCACACGCCACAAAAGCCGCGGCCCTTGCAACGCAAGGGGAACAACCACTTCAGGTCTCAGAGCGAGTGACGTCACTGATTGAAACGCTATTAGCGCGCACCACCGCTAACTAGCTAGCCATTTCACATCGGTTACATACGGTCGTTAGGAGCAACTATTTATTGTGCATTGGGGAAAAGGATAAGCTAGCAAGCAAGGGTCTAGCAATATAGCTATGTGGTACATTGAACAAAAATGTTTTCATCCAGTGGATGAACACGGCAATGACAGGGCGTCATTTTCCATGGATGTTTGATCAATAAACACAATTCATGACAAATGTCATATTTGTGCTTTTACTTTAGTAATCCTGTATATGATCTTATATTGCTTGGATATGTTCTATATTTATTTATTTTTATTTTACCTTTATTTAACGAGGCAAGTCAGTTTTAAGAACAAATTGTTATTTACAATGACGACTTAGGAACAGTGGGTTAACTGCCTTGTTCAAGGGCAGAAAGACAGGTTTTTACCTTGTCAGCTCAGGGGATTCGAACTAGCAACATTTTGGTTACTGGCCCAACGCTCTAACCACTTGGCTACCTGCCGCCCCGTATATAATGTTATATGATATAAACTCAGCAAAAAAAGAAATGTCCTTTTTCAGGATGCTGTCTTTCAAAGAAAATTCGTAAAAATCCAAACTTCACAGATCTTCACTGTAAAGGGTTTAAACACTGTTTCCCATGCTTGTTCAACGAACCATAAACAATTAATGAACATGCACCTGTGGAACGGTCATTAAGACACTAACAGCTTACAGACGGTAGGCAATTAAGGTCACAGTTATGAAAACTTAGCACACTAAAGAGTCCTTTCTACTGACTCTGAAAAGGCATGCTGCAAGGAGGCATGAGGACTGTAGATGTGGCCAGGGCAATAAATTGCAATGTCTGTACTGTAAGACGCCTAAGACAGCGCTACAGGGAGACAGGACGGACAGCTGATCGTCCTCGCAGTGGCAGACCACGTGTAACAACACCTGCACAGGATCGGTACATCCGAACATCACACCTGCGGGACAGGTACAGGATGGCAACAACAACTGCCCGAGTTACACCAGGAACGCACAATCCCTCCATCAGTGCTCAGACTGTCCGCAATAGGCTGAGAGAGGCTGGACTGAGGGCTTGTAGGCCTGTTGTAAGGCAGGTCCTCACCAGACATCACCGGCAACAACGTCACCTATGGGCACAAACCCACCATCCCTGGACCTGACAGGACTGGCAAAAAGTGCTCTTCACTGACAAGTCGCGGTTTTGTCTCACCAGGGGTGATGGTCGAATTCGCGTTTATCGTCAAAGGAATGAGCGTTACACCGAGGCCTGTACTCTGGAGTGGGATCGATTTGGAGGTGGAGGGTCCGTCATGGTCTGGGGTCGTGTGTCACATCATCATCAGACTGAGCTTGTTGTCATTGCAGGCAATCTCAACGCTGTGCGTTACAGGGAAGACATCCTCCTCCCTCATGTGGTACCCTGCTTGCAGGCTCATCCTGACATGACCCTCCAGCATGACAATGCCACCAGCCATACTGCTCGTTCTGTGCGTGATTTCCTGCAAGGCAGGAATGTCAGTGTTCTGCTATGGCCAACGAAGAGCCCGGATCTCAATCCCATTGAGCACGTCTGGGACCTGCTGGATTGGAGGGGGAGGGCTAGGGCCATTTCCCCCAGAAATGTCTGGGAACTTGCAGGTGCCTTGGTGGAAGACATTTACATTTTAGTCATTTAGCAGACGCTCTTATCCAGAGCGACTTACAGTAGTGAATGCATACATTTCATTTCATGCATTTTTTTTTTTTTTTTTTTTTGTACTGGGCCCCCGTGGGAATCGAACCCACAACCCTGATGTTGCACACACCATGCTGGTGTTGCAAACACCATGCTCTACCAACTGAGCCACAGGGAAGACTAGAGTGGGGTAACATCTCACAGTAAGAACTGGCAAATCTGTTGCAGTCCATGAGTAGGAGATGCACTGCAGTACTTAATGCAGCTGGTGGCCACACCAGATACTGACTGTTACTTTTGATTTTGACCCCCCCCCCTTTGTTCAGGGAGACATTATTCCATTTATGTTAATCACATGTCTGTGGAACTTGTTCAGTTTAAGTCTCAGTTGTTGAATCTTATGTTTATAGAAATATTTACACATGTTAAGTTTGCTGGAAAAAATGCAATTGACACAGAGGACGTTTCTTTTTTTGCTGAGTTTATAAAGTACAATCTTATTTTGTTGTAATAATATAATAAGCTAGTCTTGAAAGTATATTTTGAAACAACTTTGTTTGTCCTCCGTCGTCTTTGATACGACATTATAATAAAGGTTGTTATAATAAAGGAAGCTAGTTAATCGTTTATTATGTGACCATGATTAACTAGCTAGCTAGCGGTGTTTAAACAGAGTATGTTTTAACAGAATAGCAGCCTGAGGATAGCTACAGATGTAAAAACAAAAACAGATCAAATGCACCTTATGGAACAGCGAGGACATTGAAGAGACAGACACGCAAACTACACACACTTACATATGGATTTTGTATTGTAGATATGTGATAGTAGGGAAAGGGGGGATACCTAGTCAGTTGTACAACTGAATGCCTTCAACTGAAATGTGTCTTCCTCATTTAACCCAACCCCTCTGAAACAGAGAGGTGTGGGGGGACTGCTTTAAACAACATCCACGTCTTTGGCGCACGGGGAACAGTGGGTTAACTGTCTTGCTCAGGGGCAGAACGACAGATTTTTATCTTGTCAGCTCGGGGATTCAATCCAGCAACCTTTAAGTTACGCTCTAACCACTAGGCTACCTAGAGTTGTGGCCTGAGGGAACAGACTTAATGTGTTGTGAAAAGTGTTATGAAATGTCATGTATTATTTTAAATTGTATATAACTGCCTTAATGTTGCTGGACCCCAGGAAGAGTAGCTGCTGCCTTTGCAGGAACTAATGGGGATCCCATAATAAACCCCAGGAAGAGTAGCTGCTGCCTTGGCAGGAACTAACGGGGATCCATAATAAACCCCAGGAAGAGTAGCTGCTGCCTTGGCAGGAACTAACGGGGATCCATAATAAACCCCAGGAAGAGTAGCTGCTGCCTTGGCAGGAACTAATGGGGATCCCATAATAAACCCAAGGAAGAGTAGCTGCTGACTTGGCAGAAACTAATGGGGATCCATAATAAACCCCAGGAAGAGTAGCTGCTGCCTTGGCAGGAACTAATGGGGATCCATAATAAACCCCAGGAAGAGTAGCTGCTGCCTTGGCAGGAACTAACGGGGATCCATAATAAACACCAGGAAGAGTAGCTGCTGCCTTGGCAGGAACTAACGGGGATCCATAATAAACCCCAGGAAGAGTAGCTGCTGCCTTGGCAGGAACTAATGGGGATCCATAATAAACCCCAGGAAGAGTAGCTGCTGCCTTGGCAGGAACTAATGGGGATCCATAATAAACCCCAGGAAGAGTAGCTGCTGCCTTGGCAGGAACTAATGGGGATCCCATAATAAACCCCAGGAAGAGTAGCTGCTGCCTTGGCAGGAACTAATGGGGATCCCATAATAAACCCCAGGAAGAGTAGCTGCTGCCTTGGCAGAAACTAACGGGGATCCATAATAAACCCCAGGAAGAGTAGCTGCTGCCTTGGCAGGAACTAATGGGGATCCATAATAAACCCCAGGAAGAGTAGCTTCTGCCTTGGCAGGAACTAACGGGGATCCATAATAAACCCCAGGAAGAGTAGCTGCTGCCTTGGCAGGAACTAACGGGGATCCCATAATAAACCCCAGGAAGAGTAGCTGCTGCCTTGGCAGGAACTAATGGGGATCCCATAAAAAACCCCAGGAAGAGTAGCTGCTGCCTTGACAGGAACTAATGGGGATCCATAATAAAGCCCAGGAAGAGTAGCTGCTGCCTTGGCAGGAACTAACGGGGATCCATAATAAACCCCAGGAAGAGTAGCTGCTGCCTTGGCAGGAACTAACGGGGATCCATAATAAACCCCAGGAAGAGTAGCTGCTGCCTTGGCAGGAACTAATGAGGATCCATAATACACCCCAGGAAGAGTAGCTGCTGCCTTGGCAGGAACTAATGTGGATCCATAATAAAGCCCAGGAAGAGTAGCTGCTGCCTCGACAGGAACTAATGGGGATCCATAATAAACCCCAGGAAGAGTAGCTGCTGCCTTGACAGGAACTAATGTGGATCCATGATAAATACAAATACAAATACAGTAAATGTAAAACATGTAGCACTGTGCATTTTTGCCACCCCGACCAGCAACACCGACCAGTGTCATGAACTCTAGACTATCAATGTGTAATATTATACCTTATTAATTACTGACTTATGTTCTACACAGTGGTGGGAAAAGTACCCAATTGTCATACTTGAGTAAAAGTAAAGATACCCTTAATAGAAAATGATTCAAGTGAAAGTGAAAGCCACCCAGTAAAATACTACTTGAGTTAAAGTCTAAAAGTATTTGGTTTTAAATATACCTACGTATCAAAAGTAAATTTAATTGCTAAATATTCTTAAGTATCAAAAGTAAAAGTAAAAGTAATAATCATTTCAAATTCCTTATATTAAGCAAACCAGACAGCATGATTTTTTTATTTATCTTTATTTATGGATAGCCAGTAAATTACTCCAACACTCAGACATAATTTACAAACAAAGCATGTGTTTTGTGAGTCCGGCAGATAAGAGGGGGATGTTCTCTTGATAATTTTGTGAATTTGACAATTGTCCTGTCCTGCTATGCATTCAAAATGTAACGAGTACTTTTGGGTGTCAGGGAAAATGTATGGAGTAAAAAGTACATACATTTTCTTTCGGAAAACCCCTCCTTTTCCTCTCACACCCATACCACCTTCACCTCAGCTAAACCTTACACTATATGCGACATCCTGGTTGTGTGTTCCATCCTGGTTGTGTGTTCCATCCTGGTTGTGTGTTCCATCCAGGTTGTGTGTTCCATCCTGGTTGTGTGTTCCATCCAGGTTGTGTGTTCCATCCTGGTTGTGTGTTCCATCCTGGTTGTGTGTTCCATCCAGGTTGTGTGTTCCATCCAGGTTGTGTGTTCCATCCTGGTTGTGTGGTCCATCCTGGTTGTGTGTTCCATCCTGGTTGTGTGTTCCATCCTGGTTGTGTGGTCCATCCTGGTTGTGTGTTCTATCCTGGTTGTGTGTTCCATCCTGGTTGTGTGGTCCATCCAGGTTGTGTGTTCCATCCTGGTTGTGTGTTCCATCCAGGTTGTGTGTTCCATCCTGGTTGTGTGTTCCATCCTGGTTGTGTGTTCCATCCTGGTTGTGTGTTCCATCCAGGTTGTGTGTTCCATCCTGGTTGTGTGTTCCATGCAGGTTGTGTGTTCCATCCTGGTTGTGTGTTCCATCCTGGTTGTGTGTTCCATCCTGGTTGCGTGTTCCATCCTGGTTGTGTGTTCCATCCTGGTTGTGTGTTCCATCCTCCTGCTTATCCTGCCACTGGCAATGAAATATTCTATACGATCCCATAACCCAGGAAGTTCCCCATTCACCCACTGAACATATCTAAATAGAAAAAGAGGGAAATAAACTATTTTAAATCAAAGCCAATATTTACATTTGACATTTTAGTAATTTATCCGATGCATTCATCTTCAGATAGCTAGGTGAGACAACCACACATCACACTCATAGTCAGTACATTATTCCTCAATAAAGTAGGTCTCAGCTAAGTCAGTGCCAGTCATAAAAGACAAGTTGTGAGTGTTAGTTCCCTTTTCATTTGATTTTCTTTCATATCACTGGTGACTGGATGATGGCCAGCGTTTCTGCAGTTAAGAACCAACATCCCTGCGGAAGTACCTGGTTGTATTGACGGCATTTTCAACCAGTTTTGCCTGCTGGGATGGTTATTACCTGCCAATGGTTGGGGTCTGAGTGAAGCACTGTCTTCAGCGCTAGTTTCCCACACAGAGACAACACCTCCAGCCCAACCTTCAGCGCTGGTTTCCCACACAGAGACAACACCTCCAGCCCAACCTTCAGCGCTAGTTTCCCACACAGAGACAACACCTCCAGCCCAACCTTCAGCGCTAGTTTCCCACACAGAGACAACACCTCCAGCCCAACCTTCAGCGCTAGTTTCCCACACAGAGACAACACCTCCAGCCCAACCTTCAGCGCTGGTTTCCCACACAGAGACAACACCTCCAGCCCAACCTTCAGCGCTAGTTTCCCACACAGAGACAACACCTCCAGCCCAACCTTCAGCGCTAGTTTCCCACACAGAGACAACACCTCCAGCCCAACCTTCAGCGCTAGTTTCCCACACAGAGACAACACCTCCAGCCCAACCTTCAGCGCTAGTTTCCCACACAGAGACAACACCTCCAGCCCAACCTTCGCGCTAGTTTCCCACACAGAGACAACACTTTGGCCCCAGCTCAACCACTGGGAAGGAAGAGTCAATCCAGTCGGTGATGGATGGACCAGGCCAGGCAGTGGTGGATCTGAGACCATCCCTGCCCTCCCCTGCCCTTCCCTCCATTCCCTTCCTCCTTCCCTCCCTCCCTCACCCTCCCTGCTTCTCAGCTGTTAGCACTGGGCCAGAGTGAGTAATGCCGTCCAACAGTTCTGTCTTACCACTATTTGCTCTCCTCCATCCCCCCTCCAGTTCCCTCTAGCTCTCTCCAGCCAGGAATGTTTGCCTAGGTCCGTTCTGACACAGAGGTGTGAGAAATATGGGTCCCATCATGCCTCTGTGCATATATGTCCATCTCAGCACCTCCGCACCTTCGCATAACCCCACTTTTCCATCGTTATAGCTCTTCAACGTCTCTAATTCAATTCAAAAGGGGCTTTATTGGCATTTGGAAACATATGTTTACATTGCCAAAGTAGGTGAAGAAAACTCTCTTTGTCTCTCTCTCTCTCTCTCTCTCTCTCTCTCTCTCTCTCTCTCTCTCTCTCTCTCTCTCTCTCTCTCTTCTGTCAAGAGTTCTATTGACAGAAGAACTCTACTGTCGTAGTAATCTCTACTGAATATTTACAGAAAATCATTATGGCTATTTTCTGAAAATATTTACCTCCACAACGTTTTTTTGTTGTTGTTGTTGTCTCAAGCGTTCCAAATGTTACATTTTCCTTAAAAGTTTACTGTTACTGTTACTACTGTTTGTGGGTAGAGAGCTTGTGTGTGGGTTTGGGATGGGAGGAGGCGGAGGCAGAAGCATGACCCTCCAACAAAGACCCTGATAGTCAAAACATCATCAGGACACAGCACCAGTGTGTGTGTGTGTGTGTGTGTGTGTGTGTGTGTGTGTGTGTGTGGGGGGGGGGGGGGGGGGGGGTCAGGGCAGGGCAGGGAATGACACCCTCCCTACTGCAGGTGTGTTTGCCTCTCAGCGTTGAGTGGGATTACTGCCCCTGCAGTTTGACACTGTGTGTGTGTGTGTGTGTGTGTGTGTGTGTGTGTGTGTGAGTGTGTGTGGTTTGACACGTACCGTGGGAAACATTTGCTCAGTATTGTCCTGTTCCTGCTGCTGTGAGAGGAGGCAGGCTGCAGAGCTCTCCCCAAGCCCTCTGTCTTAAAGTCTCTGTCCAGGTACATGCCCTCTCTTTGTCTCTGGAAGGACAATCTGTCAGCGAAAAACACCAACAACAAAAAAAGCACACTGAGATAGGCTACACAGTCACAGTCAGTTAGCTCAGGTTTCAACACATCCTCCCCAGAATGAAATGGAGCAAGCTAGCTACTCAATTTGATTCTGCAGGCGATTTGATTTGATTCAAACTCGCTACAGCACAAAAGATTCGGTTCTGGCTTCCAAGATTAGCAGGATCAGAACCTCCCACCCTGACTGGTATGGAGTTCTCCATGCTGACCCCCCCCCCCCGTTCCTTCCTGTGCTGACCCAGTCGACAAGCCTCTCGGTTCGGGTAACACACCACCATCCTGACCCCCCCTATCCTCTATGGCGATGTGTGTGTGTGTGTGTGTGTGTGTGACCTGCACGGTAGGTGTTGTGTTGTTAATACATTCCTAATGATGTGCTACTTCTGAAGGGTACCCGCGGGGGCAACTCCGCTCACACCCGATAACACTGAACACCCAGGTGAAGACACACTTTGTCTGGTGGATGATAACTGGTACAACAGAGGAGCTAGAGGAGAGAGCAGCAGTGTTGGGTTTACTCACAGCACAGTATAGCAGGTAACAGGTCTATACAAACCCCAGAGAGAGAGAGGAGATGGGGGGGAGACACAGAGAGAGAAAGTGGGTGGGAGGGTAGAGCAAAAGATATGGAGACGTGGAGATGTGATAGGACACTGGTATACTAACCTAGAAACCCAGAACCAAATCTAAATTTGTGGGCAAGCCAGGTACTCTAGTAGAAAAGAGATTTATGACTTGACATCACAAGGTTATTTCCACTTAGTCAAGACCTATCATTTACCTTAATAACCATATCCTTGCATTGACTAAGATTCTCCCTGCTGAGAAGGAGACCAACCCAAGACTGCCATGTATAAGTTTTCCATTTAGTGAGGTCAAAATACCTCCGTATGCTATGTACAACAGTACTGACATATCTAATACTCCATACGGATAATACACAGACAACTGTGAAATTCAACACGCCGAAGAGATCATCAATAGAGACCCATTAAAAAAAACAGGGAAAGAGTAAATATAATGACTAATAAATCAAACGTCTTAATAACCCATAGAGTAAATATAATGACTAATAAATCATACATCTTAATAACCCATTACATATAAATAACCAAACAGATAGAGAAAGTGGATGGATTGGTTTATACTAAAAGTAAATGAGCAAGGCACTGCGCCCGGGTTTTCCGGAGTTTGGCTTCGGCTCTAATTGCTTTATTTCTGGGAGACGAGGAGCGGGGAGGGGGGAGGGGCTATTTCTCGGGGATGTGGGGAATGCTGTCCTGGAAGGGGCGAAGAGGGCCGTACGTAGGTGTGTGTGTGTGTGTCTGTCAGTGGCTGGAACCGGTTCAGGGAACAAAACCCAAAAACTGGAAATGAACAACAGTTTTTCAAGGAACAGAAAGGGAACCTGGAACAAAAGTGATCCATGCTGTTCCGGAACAAAACTGTTATTTTAAATGCATGGAAACCGGTTAACCTCTCTGGTATAGGGGGCGGTATTTTCACGTCTGGATGAAAAGCGTGCCCAAAGTAAACTGCCTGCTACTCAGGCCCAGAAGCTAGGATATGCATATTATTAGTACATTTGGATGGAAAACACTCTGACATTTCTAACACTGTTTGAATAATGTTTGTGAGCATAACAGAACTGATTTGGCAGGCAAAACCCCGAGCACAATCCATCCAGGGAAATATGTTTTTGAGGTCAATCTGTTTTCCATTGGGTTTCTATGGCAAGCCTGTTTTAATAGAAATATGCTTGCAGTTCCTATAGCTTCCACTAGATGTCAACAATCTTTAGAAATTGGTTGATGTTTTTCTTTTGAGAAATGAAGAAGTAGCCATTTCCTTTCTGGGTGTATAGCGAAGTGGACTGTTTTGGTTGGGGCGCGTGACCTGAAGCTCGCTCCACTTTCATTTTATCCACAGTTTATCCCATCTTAAATTCTATCGATTATTTACGTTTTAAAATACCTAAAGTTGGATTAGGAAAGTTGTTTGAAATGTTTGGACAAAGTTTACAGGTAACTGATTAGATATTTTGTAGTCATGCTGGGCGAGTTGGAACCGGTGTTTTTCTGAATCAAACGCGCCAAATAAATTGACATTTTGGAGATATAACGACAGAATTAATCGAACAAAGGGACCATTTGTGATGTTTATGGGACATATTGGAGTGCCAACAGAAGAAGCTCTTCAAAGGTAAGGCATGAATTATATTGTAATTTCTGAGTTCTGTGTCGCGCCTACTGGGTTGAAATATGATTGTCATGTGTTTGTTTGATGGGTTGCTGTCCTCAGATAATCGCATGGTTTGCTTTCGCTGTAAAGCCTTTTTGAAATCTGACACGGTGGCTGGATTAACAAGAAGTTAAGCTTTAATTTGGTGTATTGCACTTGTGAATGTATGAAAGTTAAATATTTCAATTTCTTTTTTTTAAATTTCGCACTCTGCAATTTCACCGGATGTTGTCAAATCGATCCCGCTAACGGGATTTGATCCATAAAAAGTTTTAATAATGTTATTTCACCTTCCAGACATTTTGTTCTAGTCCAACAACAAAACATAGCAAAGTGTCTATGCAAAGCCCTCACTTTGTCACTCAGAAAAGTATTCCAGTGTCTGCCTGCCGCAAGCTGGAAATCTTTGCCCTTCCATGTTTAGGCTACCTGCCCCTCTCCCTCAGAAGCATAGGCTACTGTACACAAGCTTGTTAGCAAGCTAGCTCAAAGGACATTCAAAGTTCCTCCATAGAAGAAGCCGCTCCTCCTGGGTATAATTCCTATAATGTTACCTCCTCAACCCAACAATCTCTCCCCACCAGCAATATTTTAGTCGCATCTTGCGCCATAGGCTACACTTGTCTATCCAACACACATGTAAACAACTAGCTTGCCTGCTCTATCCGCACTGATTGGTGATATAAAAAAGATTATTGATGTCTCTACCTCTAAAAGTCTAAAAGCCGTTGGGGGAGGTCTACTAAGCTAACATATGGAATTGTTTTAAGATGGATCATTTGTTATTTGATTTAGAATTTAAGACCCCTTTAGATATCCAGTACCAGTCAAAAGTTTGGAAACACCTACTCATTCAAGGGTTTTACTTTATTTTTTACTATTTTCTACATTGTAGAATAAAAGTGAAGACATCAAAACTTTGAAATAACACATATGGAATCATTTAGTATCCAAAACAAAATGTTAAACAAATCAAAATATATTTTATATTTGAGATTCTTCAAAGTAGCCACCCTTTGCCTTGAAGACAGCTTCTGTCAGGTTGGATGGGGAGCGTAGCTGCACAACTATTTTCAGGTCTCTCCAGAGATGTTCGATCGGGTTCAAGTCCGGGCTCCGGCTGGGCCACTCAAGGATATTCAGAAGCCACTCCTCCATTGTCGTGTGCTTAGGGGTGTTGTCCTATAGGAAGGTGAGAGTCTTGAGGTCCTGAGCAGGTTTTCATCAAGGATCTCTCAGTATTTTGCTCCGTTCATCTTTCCCTTGATCCTGACTAGTCTCCCAGTCCCTGCCACTGAAAAACATCCCAACAGCATGATGCTGCCACCATGCTTCACCATAGGGATGGTGCCAGGTTTCCTCCAGATGTGATGCTTGGCATTCAGGCCAAATAGTTCAATCTTGGTTTCATCAGACCAGAGAATCTTGTCGTGGTCTGAGAGTCCTTTAGGTGCCTTTTGGCAAACTCCAAGTGGCTGTCATGTGCCTTTTACTGAGGATTGGCTTCCATCTGGCCACTCTACCATAAAGGCCTGATTGGTGGAGTTCTGCAGAGATGGTTGACCTTCTGGAAGGTTCTCCCATCTCCACAGAGGAACTCTGGAGCTCTGTCAGAGTGACCATCGGGTTCTCGGTCACCTCCCTGTCCAAGGCCTTTCTCCCCTGATTGCTCAGTTTGGCCGGGCGGCCAGCTCTAGGAAGAGTCTTGGTGGTACCAAACTTCTTCAATTTAAGAGTGATGGAGGCCACTGTGTTCTTGAGGACCTTCAATGCTGCAGAAATGTTTTGGTACCCTTCCACAGATCTGTGCCTCAACACAATCCTGTCTCAGAGCTCTACGGACAATTCCTTTGACCTCATGGCTTGGTTTTTGCAACTTTTGTCAACTGTGGGACCTTATATAGACAGCTGTGTGCCTTTCCAAATCATGTCCAATCAATTGAATTTACCACACGTGGACTCCAATAAATTTGTAGAAACATCTCAAGGATGATCAATGGAAACAGGATGCACCTGAGCTCAATTTCGATTCTCATAGCAAAGGGCCTGAATACTTATGTAAATAAGGTATTTCTGTTTTTTATTTTTAATATGTTTAAAAAAATTACTAAAAACCTGTTTTTGCTTTGTCATTATATGTTATTGTGTGTAGATTGCTGAGGTAAATGTTTTATTTAACACATTTTAGAATAACAAAATGTGGAAAAAGGGAATGGGTCTGAATACTTTCCCGAATGCAGTGTGTAAGAAAACTCAGGAAATATTTTGGTATTTGTTTTTACACATAAGCAATTGTTTTTAAACCGGTCCCGGATTCTTTCAGGTAAGTCCCGTGACACTTGTAGAGCAAAACAGAGAACACCACCGTGTTTGTGAGAATCTCCCCTTTCCACCCACCTGGTGTCCCAGGTCTAAATCAGTCCTTGATTAGAGGGGGAATCACCCACCTGGTGTCCCAGGTCTAAATCAGTCCCTGATTAGAGGGGAATCACCCACCTGGTGTCCCAGGTCTAAATCAGTCCCTGATTAGAGGGGGAATCACCCACCTGGTGTCCCAGGTCTAAATCAGTCCCTGATTAGAGGGGGAATCACCCACCTGGTGTCCCAGGTCTAAATCAGTCCCTGATTAGAGGGGAATCACCCACCTGGTATCACAGTGCAAAAGAATGCAGAGGAACTGACTTCCAGGTCCAGAGTTGAGTTTTATTGTTTTGTCACGTAAACTGACATTAGGTGAACTATTCGAATTTTTGCCACCAGGAAATGGCGGAGCGATTTTCTGCATATTGCACCTCTCACCGTAAAATGATTTCTATCTCATAGACTGGAATTAAACTATCTCCAAATTGAAACACAGCATAGTATAGGATATAAAATAAAAATATATCTGACAATAACTTTTCTTTTGTTTCAGAGGAAGGAATAAAAGCACAGAACAGTTTGACAAACAGTTCACTAGCAGCCCATAAACCTGTAGAGAAGACAGGAGTCTTTCCTTTTACAAAACACTTAATCTGTGTCCCAAATGGCATTATACACTGCTCAAAAAAATAAAGGGAACACTTAAACAACACATCCTAGATCTGAATGAAATAAATAATCTTATTAAATACTTTTTTCTTTACATAGTTGAATGTGCTGACAACAAAATCACACAAAAATAATCAATGGAAATCCAATTTATCAACCCATGGAGGTCTGGATTTGGAGTCACACTCAAAATTAAAGTGGAAAATCACACTACAGGCTGATCCAACTTTGATGTAATGTCCTTAAAACAAGTCAAAATGAGGCTCAGTAGTGTGTGTGGCCTCCACGTGCCTGTATGACCTCCCTACAATGCCTGGGCATGCTCCTGATGAGGTGGCGGATGGTCTCCTGAGGGATCTCCTCCCAGACCTGGACTAAAGCATCCGCCAACTCCTGGACAGTCTGTGGTGCAACGTGGCATTGGTGGATGGAGCGAGACATGATGTCCCAGATGTGCTCAATTGGATTCAGGTCTGGGGAATGGGCGGGCCAGTCCATAGCATCAATGCCTTCCTCTTGCAGGAACTGCTGACACACTCCAGCCACATGAGGTCTAGCATTGTCTTGCATTAGGAGGAACCCAGGGCCAACCACACCAGCATATGGTCTCACAAGGGGTCTGAGGATCTCATCTCGGTACCTAATGGCAGTCAGGCTACCTCTGGCGAGCACATGGAGGGCTGTGCGGCCCCCCAAAGAAATGCCACCCCACACCATGACTGACCCACCGCCAAACCGGTCATGCTGGAGGATGTTGCAGGCAGCAGAACGTTCTCCACGGCGTCTCCAGACTCTGTCACGTCTGTCACATGTGCTCAGTGTGAACCTGCTTTCATCTGTGAAGAGCACAGGGCGCCAGTGGCGAATTTGCCAATCTTGGTGTTCTCTGGCAAATGCCAAACGTCCTGCACGGTGTTGGGCTGTAAGCACAACCCCCACCTGTGGACGTTGGGCCCTCATACCACCCTCATGGAGTCTGTTTCTGACCGTTTGAGCAGACACATGCACATTTGTGGCCTGTTGGAGGTCATTTTGCAGGGCTCTGGCAGTGCTCCTCCTTGCACAAAGGCGGAGGTAGCGGTCCTGCTGCTGGGTTGTTGCCCTCCTAGGGCCTCTTCCACGTCTCCTGATGTACTGGCCTGTCTCCTGGTAGCGCCTCCATGCTCTGGACACTACGCTG
Organism: Salmo trutta; assembly: GCF_901001165.1. Lineage (NCBI taxonomy): Eukaryota > Metazoa > Chordata > Actinopteri > Salmoniformes > Salmonidae > Salmo > Salmo trutta. Next base: position 42,493,690 of record NC_042966.1, on the reverse strand, counting down.
ACAGACACAGCAAACCTTCTTGCCACAGCTCGCATTGATGTGCCATCCTGGATGAGCTGCACTACCTGAGCCACTTGTGTGGGTTGTAGACTCCGTCTCATGCTACCACTAGAGTGAAAGCACCGCCAGCATTCAAAAGTGACCAAAACATCAGCCAGGAAGCATAGGAACTGAGAAGTGGTCTGTGGTCTCCACCTGCAGAACCACTCCTTTATTGGGGGTGTCTTGCTTATTGCCTATAATTTCCACCTGTTGTCTATTCCATTTGCACAACAGCATGTGAAATTTATTGTCAATCAGTGTTGCTTCCTAAGTGGACAGTTTGATTTCACAGAAGTGTGATTGACTTGGAGTTACATTGTGTTGTTTAAGTGTTCCCTTTATTTTTTGAGCAGTATATATATTCCCTATGTAGTGCACTACTTTTGATTAAATCCCTATGGGCCCTGGTGAAAAGTAGTGCACTACATAGGGAATGGGGTGCCATTTTGGATGTATTCTCCAATGTTGGCTGAGAGGAGGGAGGCCAGCAGGCCTGAAGTGACACCAGACGTCCAATGGCTGCATCTCCTTTGTCCAGAACATAATTAAGACATTTTACACTGAGTAATGGTTGTAGGAGTCAGTGGTGTGTGTGTGTGTGTGTGTGTGTGTGTGTGTGTGTGTGTGTGTGTGTGTGTGTGTGTGTGTGTGTGTGTGTGTGTGTGTGTGTGTGTGTGTGTGTGTGTGTGTGTGTGTACACACATGTTCGGGGGAGTCACACCGTATTTGCCCATCTCACTTCTATGTGACCAATCGGTTTCCACCTCCTCCATGAGGACTAGTACTACTAAATTTGTAAGGCTTTACCAGGTCAGACAGACAGACGGACGGACGGACGGACAGAGGGACAAACAGACAGACAGAGGGATAGACAGAGGGAGGGAGGGAGGGAGGGAACAGGAACTTAAAGGAGGTGTCTTCTTTGAGAGTGCTGTGAACCAGAGCAAACAGAACAAATGAGTAGTAAACATAGAGCCACAGGAAGCCATTTAACTACAGCTAGGACCCATTAGGACCCCACAGGGTGTCCCTCTCTCTGCCTGCTTTGGTCCTGCAATCCCCTTGCCCTCCCCCAGCCACATATTGGTCAGCCCGTCCCAATTCGTTCCCTACTCTTCCAACTTGGGCCTAACCCTTCTATGTTTACAGATCGGAAGGTTCCGGATAGCTATAGTGTCATGTCACCTATACTTCTAAGTCTTGTTCATCACTTGGCTATTTACAGATAAATGTGAGGAAGCCTGGAAGTAGAGTCTGGATAGGTAATTAGCAAAGTAGTGGTGCACAGGAACTTCCAACACATTGCTTCCCCCCTAACAAATCTACAAACATCGTAGGGCAGATTCTTTATATCCCAATACCATGGCATCGGGTTTATGAACTGATATACAAAACAACAATTGATGTATAAACTATGATGTAAAATTTTTGCCACAAAAATAATGTACACACTCTGCCACGAGGAAACAGAATCAATAGGACAGTCAGCCTTGTACAGACTCTGCCAAGAGGAAACAGAATCAATAGGACAGTCAGCCTTGTACAGACTCTGCCAAGAGGAAACAGAATCAATAGGACAGTCAGCCTTGTACAGACTCTGCCAAGAGGAAACATAATCAAAAGGACAGTCAGCCTTGTACAGACTCTGCCAAGAGGAAACAGAATCAATAGGACAGTCAGCCTTGTACAGACTCTGCCACGAGGAAACAGAATCAATAGGACAGTCAGCCTTGTACAGACTCTGCCAAGAGGAAACATAATCAAAAGGACAGTCAGCCTTGTACAGACTCTGCCAAGAGGAAACAGAATCAATAGGACAGTCAGCCTTGTACAGACTCTGCCAAGAGGAAACAGAATCAATAGGACAGTCATCCTTGTACAGACTCTGCCAAGAGGAAACAGAATCAATAGGACAGTCAGCCTTGTAGACTCTGCCAAGAGGAAACATAATCAAAAGGACAGTCAGCCTTGTACAGACTCTGCCAAGAGGAAACAGAATCAATAGGACAGTCAGCCTTGTACAGACTCTGCCAAGAGGAAACAGAATCAATAGGACAATCGCTTTAACTCTTTTGGTACATTTCTTCAGTGGCTCACTTTTGAAATCAGGTCCAAGAGTGGTTGTTGAGTCATAATGTCACATCCTGACCATAGAAAGCTGTTATTTTCTATGGTAGAGTAGGTCAGGGCGTGACAGGTTTTTTTTTCTAGTTTAGATTTTCTATGTTGTTATGTTCTAGTTTTGTATTTCTATGTTAGGCTTTGTTTGGGATGATCTCCAATTAGAGGCAGCTGGTCATCATTGTCTCTAATTGGAGATCATACTTAAGTAGTTGTTTTTCCAACCTGGGTTTGTGGAAGATTGATTTTGAGTGAGTGTATGTTGCAACTCTTCGTCACGGTATGTTGTTGTTGTTGTTGTTGTTGTTGTTGTTGTTGTTCATTCAGTTTATTTGTATGTATTGCAATAGTTTCACAGTTTAATTGTCACGTCCTGGCCAGTATAAGGGTTAATTAGTATTGTAGTTTGGTCAGGACGTGGCAGAGGGTATTTGTTTTATGTGGTTCAGGGTGGTGTTTTGGTAAAAGGGCGTTTGATTTAGTATTTCCGGGTTTTTGGTTTATGATCTATGTTTATGTAATTCTATGTCTAGTCTAGGTAGTCTGTTTTCTATGTAGAGTTAATTGGGGTGGACTTCCAATTGAAGGCAGCTGTGTGGTGTTGCCTTTGATTGGAAGTCCTATATTAGTTGGGTGTGTTTGTCTGTTTAATTGTGGGAGATTGTTCTGAGTTTAGCCTTGTGCCTTGCCAGACTGTCTGAAATTCGTTGTTCGTTTCGTTTTGTTGTTTTGGAGTGTTCTTTTTGATTTAATAAATGTTCAAAATGAACAACCGCATGCCTGCTGCGTTTTGGTCCTCCTTCACCGACGACAAGCGTGACATTAATAAAGAAAAATGTGGAACGATCCACACGCTGCGCTTTGGTCCGCTCCTTCATTATACGACAACCGTGACAATAACACTAAATGTCCCCATCTCCTCCTGTTAATTACCAATAACACTAAATGTCCCCATCTCCTCCTGTTAATTACCAATAACACTAAATGTCCCCATCTCCTCCTGTTAATTACCAATAACACTAAATGTCCCCATCTCCTCCTGTTAATTACCAATAACACTAAATGTCCCCATCTCCTCCTGTTAATTACCAATAACACTAAATGTCCCCATCTCCTCCTGTTAATTACCAATAACACTAAATGTCCCCATCTCCTCCTGTTAATTACCAATAACACTAAATGTCCCCATCTCCTCCTGTTAATTACCAATAACACTACATTTCCCCATTTCCTCCTGTTAATTACCAATAACACTAAATGTCCCCATCTCCTCCTGTTAATTACCAATAACACTAAATGTCCCCATCCCCGTGACACGTGACATCATGTCTGTGTTCAGATGGAACTTCAAACAGAACTGTTAACAAGATCTGAAAAACCACCATCAATCAATGGGTAGTATGATTATACTCTTAGGTAAAGGATTTATTTTTTAGGGCAATTTCTGTAGAAATGGTTCAAATAGAGAGGTTCAAGACCCTCGTAAAATCATTAGAGTAAAATGGAAGGATGTATTGCAAAAGGAAATGGTAAAATGGTAGTGTACTGGGAAAAATGGGTTAGTCTGCGGACATCTGAGGGTTGGAACTGAGAGAGACTGGTTTATTGGTAGATTCCCTTGGAATCCAGTATGATTAGGAAAGAAACGTTATAAACTCAGCAAAAAAAAGAAACATCCTCTCACTGTCAACTGCATTTATTTTCAGCAAACTTAACGTGTGTAAATATTTGTATGACCATAACAAGATTCAACAACTGAGACATAAACTGAACAAGTTCCACAGACATGTGACTAACAGAAATGGAATAATGTGTCCCTGAACAAAGGGGGGGCGTCAAAATCAAAAGTAACAGTCAGTATCTGGTGTGGCCACCAGCTGCATTAAGTACTGCAGTGCATCTCCTCCTCATGGACTGCACTAGATTTGCCAGTTCTTGCTGTGGGATGTTACCCCACTCTTCCACCAAGGCACCTGCAAGTTCCTGGACATTTCTGGGGGGAATAGCCCTAGACCTCACCCTCCGATCTAACAGGTCCCAGACGTGCTCAATGGGATTGAGATCCGGGCTCTTCGCTGGCCATTGAAAGAACACCGACATTCCTGTCTTGCAGGAAATCACGCGCAGAACGAGCAGTATGGCTGGTGGCATTGTCATGCTGGAGGGTCATGTCAGGATGAGCCTGCAGGAAGGGTACCACATGAGGGAGGAGGATGTCTTCCCTGTAACCCACAGCGTTGAGATTGCCTGCAATGACAACAAGCTCAGTCCGATGATGCTGTGACACACCGCCCCAGACCACGACGGACCCTCCACCTCCAAGTTGATCCAGGGCTCGGTGTAACACTCATTCCTTCGACTCATTCCTTCGACGATAAACGCGAATCTGACCATCACCCCTGGTGAGACAAAACCGCAACTCATCAGTGAAGAGCACTTTTTGCCAGTCCTGACTGATCCAGCGATGGTGGGTTTGTGCCCATAGACATAGATATCTGGTGAGGACCTGCCTTATAACAGGCCTACAAGCCCTCAGTCCAGCCTCTCTCAGCCTATTGCGGACAGTCTGAGCACTGATGGAGGGATTGTGCGTTCCTGGTGTAACTTGGGCAGTTGTTGTTGCCATCCTGTACCTGTCCCGCAGGTGTGGTGTTCAGATGTATCGATCCTGTGCAGGTGTTGTTACATGTGGTCTGCCACTGAGAGGACGATCAGCTGTCCGTCCTGTCTCTCTGTAGCCTTGTCTTAGGCGTCTCACAGTACGGACATTGCAATTTATTGCCCTGACCACATCTGCAGTCCTCATGCCTCCTTGCAGCATGCCTAAGGCGCATTCACGCAGATGAGCAGGGACCCTGGGCATCTTTCTTTTGGTCTTTTTCAGAGTCAGTAGAAAGGCCTCTTTAGTGTCCTAAGTTTTCATAACTCTGACCTTAATTGCCTACCGTCTGTAAGCTGTTAGTGCCTTAACGACCGTTCCACAGGTGCATGTTCATTAATTGTTTATGGTTCATTCATGGGAAACAGTGTTTAAACACTTTTTACAATGAGGATCTGTGAAGTTATTTGGATTTTTACGAATTATCTTTGAAAGACAAGGTCCTGAAAAAGGGACATTTCTTTTTTTGCTGAGTTTACATACATTTAATTGTAACGTTTTCCACCAAGCGCTCCAACCTGGGTAGAGGGGGGTGGGGGCGTAATAAAACATATACAGAACCAGTCAACAGTTTGGACACACCTACTCATTCAAGGGTTTTTCTTTATTTTTACTATTTTTTACATTGTAGAATAAAAGTGAAGACATCAAAACTATGAAATAACACTTATGGAATCATGTAGTAACCAAAAAAAATTGTTAAACACTGTAGGGTTAGGACTAAGGGAGATGGGGTAGGGAGCGAATTGGGACTGACTGATTTGTCTGTCTGCCTGCCTGTTTTTGACCAGAGTCTCTACAGTGGGGCTAAGGAAACAACAGGACAGTTTCATTCTCAGCAGTTTATACTAAAGGATTCCTACTGGTCAAGCCCATAAAGGTGTTTCTAGTGATGTATAATGGTCTCTTTGTTTTGCCTCTAACTGCAAGTACTTAAAGAAGACAATCCCTCCCTCCTGAAGAAGTTCAGGGTTTTATAGTAGGGGAAGATAAGACAGGATTTGCCAACCCCCCCTTCTGCAACTCACAGTCTCTTTCCCAGGGACTAAAACCTCATGTACTGTTAGACAGACAGACAGACAGACAGACAGACAGACAGACAGACAGACAGACAGACAGACAGACAGACAGACAGACAGACAGACAGACAGACAGACAGACAGACAGACAGACAGACAGAATCAAAGTCAATCACGTCTTCAACCCTGGTTTGGTTTCCCATGAAAATTAGAATCTTTATTGTAATTCTATATATCATGTGCTGTAAGTTTACAAACAAAAAAAAAACTTCAAGAAAAAGTAACACATGAAATACTATCACCACTTACTATTGATACTATCAAACCTGAAATGAAAAAGTGTTATAGAGACCAATCAGTCAGGTACTCTATTCAAACACATCCACAAACTGTATTACAACAGTATTACACCTGAATTACAATAGATAAAGACACTATCCTGACTTCAGCTGTTATGACAGTATAACCCCCTCTAGATAAACACAATGTCCTGACTTCAGGTCAAGTGCACTCTTAGAAAAAAGGGTTCCAAAAGGGTTCTTTGGCTGTCCCCATAGGTTAACCATTTTTGGTTCCAGGGTAGAACGCTTTTGCGTTGCATGTAGAACCATTTGGTGAAAGGGTTCTACGTGGAACCCAATAGGGGTCTATCTGGAACGAAAAGGGTTCTACCTGGAACCAAAAAAAGGGTTCTTTAAAGGGTTCTCCTATGGGGACAGCTGAAAAACCTTTTTAGGTTCAAGATAGCACCTATTTCTCTAAGAGCGTAAGTTGTTAGTTAATTGCAGGTCTAATTATGTAAATAATATGCGTATCACCTTGGGAGAGGTACTGTAGAAGCCTGGTGGGGAGGAATGTGTGTGTGGTGGCAGGGTTGATTCAGGCGTCGATTCTCACGGACAGGGTTGTGTATTTGAGCTCAGATGATTTGGTGTGGTAGGGGGAGACGTTTGGGGGATGTTGAGGGGAATGGGGCAGGAAGGGGGGGGGGTCATTGTATCGACATATAGGTAGGTCTCTCCACTAGGACAATGAACCAAGGCCCTCTCTTTCTCCACTAGGACATTGAACCAAGGCCCCCTCTTTCTCCACTAGGACAATGAACCAAGGCCCCCTCTTTCTCCACTAGGACATTGAACCAAGGCCCCCTCTTTCTCCACTAGAACAATGAACCAAGGCCCTCTCTCTCCACTAGAAGAATGAACCAAGGCCCTCTCTCTCCGCTAGAACAATGAACCAAGGCCCTCTCCCCTCTCTCTCCACTAGGACAATGAACCAAGGCCCTCTCTCTCCGCTAGAACAATGAACCAAGGCCCTCTCCCCTCTCTCTCCGCTAGAACAATGAACCAAGGCCCTCTCTCTCCACTAGAACAATGAACCAAGGCCCTCTGTCTCCACTAGAACAATGAACCAAGGCCCTCTCTCTCCACTAGGACAATGAACCAAGGCCCTCTCTCTCCACTAGGACAATGAACCAAGGCCCTCTCTCTCCACTAGAACAATGAACCAAGGCCCTCTCTCTCCACTAGAACAATGAACCAAGGCCCTCTGTCTCTCCACTAGAACAATGAACCAATGCCTGTATCGAGGAGAACACCCCAAAGTCAGGTGTAAACTAAACAAAGCTTTACAACTGTAGATCATCATCCAACCAGTCTGGTTCCTACAAAAGCAGATCTGTGGGCTTTCCATCTCTGTTCCTGGAGAGATACCCTCCTGTAGGTTTACATCAGGGCTTTCCATCTCTGTTCCTGGAGAGATACCCTCCTGTAGGTTTACATCAGGGCTTTCCATCCCTGTTCCTGGAGAGATACCCTCCTGTAGGTTTACATCAGGGCTCTCCAACCCTGTTCCTGGAGAGATACCCTCCTGTAGGTTTACATCAGGGCTCTCCAACCCTGTTCCTGGAGAGATACCCTCCTGTAGGTTTACATCAGGGCTCTCCAACCCTGTTCCTGGAGAGATACCCTCCTGTAGGTTTACATCAGGGCTCTCCAACCCTGTTCCTGGAGAGATACCCTCCTGTAGGTTTACATCAGGGCTCTCCATCCCTGTTCCTGGAGAGGTAACCTCCTGTAGGTTTACATCAGGTCTCTCCAACCCTGTTCCTGGAGAGATACCCTCCTGTAGGTTTACATCAGGGCTTTCCATCTCTGTTCCTGGAGAGATACCCTCCTGTAGGTTTACATCAGGGCTCTCCAACCCTGTTCCTGGAGAGATACCCTCCTGTAGGTTTACATCAGGGCTTTCCATCTCTGTTCCTGGAGAAACCCTCCTGTAGGTTTACATCAGGGCTTTCCATCTCTGTTCCTGGAGAACCCCTCCTGTAGGTTTACATCAGGGCTCTCCAACCCTGTTCCTGGAGAGATACCCTCCTGTAGGTTTACATCAGGACTTTCCATCTCTGTTCCTGGAGAAACCCTCCTGTTGGTTTACATCAGGGCTTTCCATCTCTGTTCCTGGAGAAACCCTCCTGTAGGTTTACATCAGGGCTTTCCATCTCTGTTGCTGGAGAGGTACCCTCCTGTAGGGTTTTTGCTCCAACCCTCAGTTGTAACTAACCTGGTTCAGCTTATCAACCAGATAATTATTTGACTCAGGTTCGCTAGATTAGGATTGGAGATAAAATCTACAGGAGGGTATCTCTCCAGGAACAGGGTTGGAGTTAAAACCTACAGGAGGGTATCTCTCCAGGAACAGGGTTGGAGTTAAAACCTACAGGATGGTATCTCTCCAGGAACAGGGTTGGAGTTAAAACCTACAGGAGGGTATCTCTCCAGGAACAGGGTTGGAGTTAAAACCTACAGGACGGTATCTCTCCAGGAACAGGGTTGGAAAGCCCTGATGTAAACCTACAGGACGGTATCTCTCCAGGAACAGGGTTGGAAAGCCCTGGTGTAAACCTACAGGAGGGTTTCTCTCCAGGAACAGGGTTGGAAAGCCCTGGTAGACTAATTAGTAGCCTGACACTTCCCCCTGCTGGTGACCGGCAGGTATTACACTAGTTCTCTTACCTACATCTCAGTGTGTAATACTGAATGAAAGTATTGAAGGCAAGAAACAGCATTAACATGTTGAATTTTCACACTCTTATCTGTGTGTGTTTTTTTTACGGTTGTTGTATTAGTTTTTCATAGGGTGTGTTATCAATCCACTTGGTAATTTGTCAAAATTCCCTGGTTTTCCATCCTGAGTCTTCCAACCAGGATTTCTGAAAAAAAAACCGAGAATTCTGGGAAAGCCATCGTAATCCTACATATATGAATAACATGTGAATGTGCGTGTGTTTTACCGGTGTGTGTTGATCCTCGACGACTTCCTCGATGACTGCTCCAGCTGCCTCAGCACTCTCTCTGTGTGTGTGTGTGTGTGTGTGTGTGTGTGTGTGTGTGTGTGTGTGTGTGTGTGTGTGTGTGTGTGTGTGTGTGTGTGTGTGTGTGTGTGTGTGTGTGTGTGTGTGTGTGTGTGTGTGTGTGTGTGTGTATCTCTGACCAGGGCACAGGAACGATGGTACAGGACGTCTCTGAGACGGCACATTGCTTCTGTACGCGTCTAGATGTCGCTGATATACAAGACAAAAATATCATAATCAACACCATACAGTGCTAGTGTGTAGTATTTGAATAGAGGAAGTTAAACTGTGTGAGAGAGAGGCATCAAGACAACCTTATGGGTTTCCCTTTTATCATTAACATATTTTTACATCATACATCGTATTGGTATCATAGAAACAAATGTATTTAAATGTATACACATGTATTTATTGATGTATCTGCATGTTTGGCATATCGGTGGTATACACCGAAGCTGGAGTTCTTGGGGCACCACCAACCTGATCAGGCTGGGTCAGTACCAGAACTCACAGGCCCAGTCCCGGTCTCTCTGCTTTGGATCTGGCTCAGCTTCTTCCTTCGATGCTGCTGCTGAGCCCTGTCTTCATTCTCTGCCTGTCAAAGAGTCAAAACATACAGAGGTTGGATGGTAACAAGGGGGACTGGGAACCGTCTGTTTAAAAAATAAATTCTGGACATATTTTCTGTCTATCAACAAGTCAAAACACAGGCATACAGAATGTCAGCATACAGACATTTACATAGACAGACATTTACACAGACAGACAGACAGACAGACAGACAGACAGACAGACAGACAGACAGACAGACAGACAGACAGACAGACAGACAGACAGACAGACAGACAGACAGACAGACAGACAGACAGACAGACAGACAGACACCGCAGCATAAACATTCCATACATATACAGTTGAAGTCAGAAGTTTACATACACTTATGTTGGAGTCATTAAAACTCGTTTTTCAACCACTCCACAAATTTCTTGTTAACAAACTATAGTTTTGGCAAGTCAGTTAGGACATCTACTTTGTGCATGACACAAATAATTTTTCCAACAATTGTTTACAGACAGATTATTTCACTTATAACTCACTGTATCACAATTCCAGTGGGTCAGAAGTTTACATACACTAAATTGACTGTGTCTTTAAACAGCTTGGAAAATTCCAGAAAATGATGTCATGGCTTAGAAGCTTCTGATAGGCTAATTGACATCATTTGAGTCAATTGGAGGTGTACCTGTGGATGTATTTCAAGGCCTACCTTCAAACTCAGTGCCTCTTTGCTTGACATCATGGGAAAATCAAAAGAAATCAGCCAAGACCTCAGAAAATAAATTCTAGACCTCCACAAGTCCGGTTCATTCTTGGGAGCAATTTCCAAATGCCTGAAGGTACCACGTTCATCTGTACAAACAATAGTACGCAAGTATAAACACCATGGGACCACGCAGCCGTCATACCGCTCAGGAAGAAGACACGTTCTGTCTCCAAGAGATGAACGTACTTTAGTGCAAAAAGTGCAAATCAATCCCAAAACAACAGCAAAGGACCTTGTGAAGATGCTGGAGGAAACAGGTACAAAAGTATCTATATCCACAGTAAAACGAGTCATATATCGAGATAACCTGAAAGTCCGCTCAGCAAGGAACAAGCCACTGCTCCAAAACCGCCATAAAAAAAGCCAGACTATGGTTTGCAACTGCACATGGGGATAAAGATCGTACTTTTTGGAGAAATGTTCTCTGGTCTGATGAAACAAAATTAGAACTGTTTGGCCATAATGACCATCGTTATGTTTGGAGGAAAAAGGGGGAGGCTTGCAAGCCGAAGAACACCATCCCAACTTTGAAGCACGGGGGTGGCAGCATCATGTTGTGGGGTGCTTTGCTGCAGGAGGGACTGGTGCACTTCACAAAATAGATGGCATCATGAGAAAGGAAAATTATGTGGATATACTGAAGCAACATCTCAAGACATCAGTCAGGAAGTTAAAGCTTGGTTGCAAATGGGTCTTCCAAATGGACAATGTCCCCAAGCATACTTCCAAACTTGTGGCAAATAGCTTAAGGACAGCAAAGTCAAGGTAATGGAGTGGCCATCACAAAGCCCTGTTCTCAGTCCCATAAAACATTTGTGGGCAGATATTAAAAAGCGTGTGCGAGCAAGGAGGCCTACAAACCTTACTAAGGGCTTGTAATGAAGCATTTCACGGTAAGGTCTACACCTGTTGTATTCGGCGCATGTGACAAATACGATTTGATTCGAAATTGTCTTCTTCTACTACATAACAACCTTCTGAGGGGGTGTTATTCTACCACATAACAGCCTTCTGAGGGGGTGTTATTCCACTACATAACAACCTTCTGAGGGGGTGTTATTCCACTACATAACAGCCTTCTGAGGGGGTGTTATTCCACTACATAACAGCCTTCTGAGGGGGTGTTATTCCACTACATAACAGCCTTCTGAGGGGGTGTTATTCCACCACATAACAGCCTTCTGAGAGGGTGTTATTCCACTACATAACAGATGATCCCTCCTTACTGAACCTGAGAGGATGCGCCTGATGGGAAGATACACAGCCCACTGCTCACCACTGCAATGCACCACACACACACACACAAAGGGACTCACACACACACACACACACTTGCCAGGGATGCAGTCACTGTCATATCTTATTAAAAACACCTCCTATGACAAGGGACTCACTTAGGATGTTACACACTACTGCTGTGATCAGACAGGAAGCAGAATCTACTTCTGTGATCAGACAGGAAGCAGAATCTACTGCTGTGATCAGACAGGAAGCAGAATCTTTGGGGAGTGGATGGTCACTCTTCCTTGGATAGTAAATGACATGTATTCATATATTATCTAGTGTTATATACATATATTATATGGGCAACACTGACAGTGGTAGTGTGTTTATTGTGTATACTGTATATGCCAAGTGCAAATACAGAAGGAGAGACAAGAGAGAGAAGTCAGGGGAGGGGAAAGGCTTCTCAATATCTGTCTGGAGGGGAAAGGCTTCTCAATATCTGTCTGGAGGGGAAAGCTTTCTGAGTGTCTGTCTGGAGGGGAAAGGCTTCTCAACATCTGTCTGGAGGGGAAAGGTTTCTCAATATCTGTCTGGGGAAGTAATTGCCCAAATCTGGAACTCTCTTTAAGTTTGTTCATCATCAGTCTCATTCTCATCAGGTTGTGGTGTTCAAGTCCCATTCTCATCAGGTTGTAGTGTTCAAATCCCATTCTCAACAGGTTGTAGTGTTCAAGTCCCATTCTCATCAGGTTGTGGTGTTCAAGTCCCATTCTCATCAGGTTGTAGTGTTCATCATCAGTCTCATTCTCATCAGGTTGTAGTGTTCAAGTCCCATTCTCATCAGGTTGTAGTGTTCAAGTCCCATTCTCATCAGGTTGTAGTGTTCAAGTCCCATTCTCATCAGGTTGTGGTGTTCAAGTCCCATTCTCATCAGGTTGTAGTGTTCATCATCAGTCTCATTCTCATCAGGTTGTAGTGTTCAAGTCCCATTCTCATCAGGTTGTAGTGTTCAAGTCCCATTCCCACCAGGTTGTGGTGTTCAAGTCCCATTCCCACCAGGTTGTGGTGTTCAAGTCCCATTCCCACCAGGTTGTGGTGTTCAAGTCCCATTCTCATCAGGTTGTGGTGTTCAAGTCCCATACTCATCAGGTTGTAGTGTTCATCATCAGTCTCATTCTCATCAGGTTGTAGTGTTCAAGTCCCATTCTCATCAGGTTGTGGTGTTCAAGTCCCATTCTCATCAGGTTGTGGTGTTCAAGTCCCATACTCATCAGGTTGTAGTGTTCATCATCAGTCTCATTCTCATCAGGTTGTAGTGTTCAAGTCCCATTCTCATCAGGTTGTGGTGTTCAAGTCCCATTCTCATCAGGTTGTGGTGTTCAAGTCCCATTCTCATCAGGTTGTGGTGTTCAAGTCCCATTCTCGTCCCTTTCTCCCCTGTTAAAGAGCACGTTGCCTCCTTGGTCACCACTGAATAACCAAATCAAATCAATTTGCATTGGTCGCATGAACATATATTGCTGTTGTTATCGCAGGTGCAAACATATGTGAAATGCTTATATTTATATGTCATGGTGTGTGTATAGACAGTATGGACAGTATATGAATAGAAAAGGTGTGTACAGCAGTAGTTACATAGGATGAACCATGACTAGAATACAGTATATACATATGAAGTGGACAGCAGTAGTTATATAGGATGAACCATGACTAGAATACAGTATATACATATGAAGTGGACAGCAGTAGTTATATAGGATGAACCATGACTAGAATACAGTATATACATATGAAGTGGACAGCAGTAGTTATATAGGATGAACCATGACTAGAATACAGTATATACAGTGCCTTGCGAAAGTATTCGGCCCCCTTGAACTTTTCGACCTTTTGCCACATTTCAGGCTTCAAACATAAAGATATAAAACTGTAATTTTTTGTGAAGAATCAACAACAAGTGGGACACAATTATGAAGTGGAACGAAATTTATTGGATATTTCAAACTTTTTTAACAAATAAAAAACTGAAAAATTGGCCGTGCAAAATTATTCAGCCCCTTTACTTTCAGTGCAGCAAACTCTCTCCAGAAGTTCAGTGAGGATCTCTGAATGATCCAATGTTGACCTAAATGACTAATGATGATAAATAGAATCCACCTGTGTGTAATCAAGTCTCCGTATAAATGCACCTGCTCTGTGATAGTCTCAGAGGTCCGTTTAAAGCGCAGAGAGCATCATGAAGAACAAGGAACACACCAGGCAGGTCCGGGATGCTGTTGTGGAGAAGTTTAAAGCCGGATTTGGATACAAAAAGATTTCCCAAGCTTTAAACATCCCAAGGAGCACTGTGCAAGCGATAATATTGAAATGGAAGGAGTATCAGACCACTGCAAATCTACGAAGACCCGGCCGTCCCTCTAAACTTTCAGCTCATACAAGGAGAAGACTGATCAGAGATGCAGCCAAGAGGCCAATGATCACTCTGGATGAACTGCAGAGATCTACAGCTGAGGTGGGAGACTCTGTCCATTGGACAACAATCAGTCGTATACTGCACAAATCTGGCCTTTATGGAAGAGTGGCAAGAAGAAAGCCATTTCTTAAAGATATCCATAAAAAGTGTTGTTTAAAGTTTGCCACTAGCCACCTGGGAGACACACCAAACATGTGGAAGAAGGTGCTCTGGTCAGATGAAACCAAAATCAAACTTTTTGGCAACAATGCAAAACGTTATGTTTGGCGTAAAAGCAACACAGCTCATCACCCTGAACACATCATCCCCACTGTCAAACATGGTGGTGGCAGCATCATGGTTTGGGCCTGCTTTTCTTCAGCAGGGGCAGGGAAGATGGTTAAAATTGATGGGAAGATGGATGGAGCCAAATACAGGACCATTCTGGAAGAAAACCTGATGGAGTCTGCAAAAGACCTGAGACTGGGACGGAGATTTGTCTTCCAACAAGACAATGATCCAAAACATAAAGCAAAATCTACAATGGAATGGTTCACAAATAAACATATCCAGGTGTTAGAATGGCCAAGTCAAAGTCCAGACCTGAATCCAATCGAGAATCTGTGGAAAGAACTGAAAACTGCTGTTCACAAACGTTCTCCATCCAACCTCACTGAGCTCGAGCTGTTTTGCAAGGAGGAATGGGCAAAAATTTCAGTCGCTCGATATGCAAAACTGATAGAGACATACCCCAAGCGACTTACAGCTGTAATCGCAGCAAAAGGTGGCGCTACAAAGTATTAACTTAAGGGGGCTGAATAATTTTGCACGGCCAATTTTTCAGTTTTTTATTTGTTAAAAAAGTTTGAAATATCCAATAAATTTCGTTCCACTTCATGATTGTGTCCCACTTGTTGTTGATTCTTCACAAAAAAATTACAGTTTTATATCTTTATGTTTGAAGCCTGAAATGTGGCAAAAGGTCGAAAAGTTCAAGGGGGCCGAATACTTTCGCAAGGCACTGTACATATGAAGTAGACAGCAGTAGTTATATAGGATGAACCATGACTAGAATACAGTATATACATATGAAGTGGACAGCAGTAGTTATATAGGATGAACCAGGACTAGAATACAGTATATACATATGAAGTGGACAGCAGTAGTTATATAGGATGAACCATGACTAGAATACAGTATATACATATGAAGTGGACAGCAGTAGTTATATAGGATGAACCAGGACTAGAATACAGTATATACAGTTGAAGTCGGTAGTTTACATACACCTTAGCCAAATACATTTAAACTCAGTTTTTCACAATTCCTGCACTTAATCCTAGTAAAACATTCCCTGTCTTAGGTCAGTTAGGATCACCACTTTATTTTAAGAATGTGAAATGTCAGAATAATAGTAGAGAGAATGATTTATTTCAGCTTTTATTTCTTTCATCACATTCCCAGTGGGTCAGAAGTTTAAATACACTCAATTAGTATTTGGTAGCATTGCCTTTAAATTGTTTAACTTGGGTCAAATGTTTCAGGTAGCCTTCCACAAGCTTCCCACAATAAGTTGGGTGAATTTTGGCCCATTCCTCCTGACAGAGCTGGTGTAACTGAGTCAGGTTTGTAGGCCTCCTTGCTCGCACATGCTTTTTCAGTTCTGCCCACAAATTTTCTATAGGGTTGAGGTCAGGGCTTTGTGATGGCCACTCCAATACCTTGACTTTGTTGTCCTTAAGCCATTTTGCCACAACTTTGGAAGTATGCTTGGGGTCATTGTCCATTTGGAAGACCCATTTGCAACCAAGTGCACCAGTCCCTCCTGCAGCAAAGCACCCCCACAACATGATGCTGCCACCCCCGTGCTTCACGGTTGGGAGGGTGTTCTTCAACTTGCAAGCCTCCCCCTTTTTCCTCCAAACATAACGATGGTCATTATGGCCAAACAGTTCTAATTTTGTTTCATCAGACCAGAGTACATTTCTCCAAAAAGTACGATCTTTGTCCCCATGTGCAGTTGTAAACTGTAGTCTGGCTTTTTTATGGCGGTTTTGGAGCAGTGGCTTCTTCCTTGCTGAGCGACCTTTCAAGTTATGTCGATGTAGGACTCGTTTTACTGTGGATATAGATACTTTTGTACCTGTTTCCTCCAGCATCTTCACAAGGTCCTTTGCTGTTGTTCTGGGATCGATTTGCACCAAAGTACGTTCATCTCTAGGAGACAGAACGTGTCTCCTTCCTGAGCGGTATGACGGCTGCGAAGTCTGTGTTTATGTTTATACTTGCGTACTATTGTTTGTAAAGATGAACGTGGTACCTTCAGGTGTTTGGAAATTGCTCCCAAGGATGAACCAGACTTGTGGAGGTCTACAATTTATTTTCTGAGGTCTTGGCTGATTTCTTTTTTGATTTTCCCATGGTGTCAAGCAAAGAGGCACTAAGTTTGAAGGTAGGCCTTGAAATACATCCACAGGTACACCTCCAATTGACTCAAATGATGGCAATTAGCCTATCAGAAGCTTCTAAAGCCATGACATAATTTTCTGGAATTTTCCAAGCTGTTTAAAAGGCACAGTCAACTTAGTGTATGTAAACTTCTGACCCACTGGAATTGTGATACAGTGAGTTATAAGTGAAATAATCTGTCTGTAAACAATTTGTGTCATGCACAAAGTAGATGTCCTAACCGACTGATTGAAAAACAAATTGTAATGACTCCAACCTAAGTGTATGTAAACTTCTGACTTCAACTGTACATATGCAGTGGACAGCAGTAGTTATATAGGATGAACCATGACTAGAATACAGTATATACATATGAAGTGGACAGCAGTAGTTATATAGGATGAACCATGACTAGAATACAGTATATACATATGAAGTAGGTAAAACAGTATATTAACATTATTAAAGTGGCCAGTGATTCCATGTCTATCTACATAGGGCAGCAGTCTCTAAGGTGCAGGTTAGAGTTCCGGGTGTGTGTGTGTTCCGTACCTCACATTACTACTGGCTGTTACTGAATACCCCACATTACTACTGACTGTTACTGAATACCTCACATTACTACTGGCTGTTACTGAATACCCCACATTACTAAGTGGTCTGTGTCTCCCCTCACCAAGGTCATTAGGATTGATTTGTGTGTGTGTGTGTGTGTGTGTGTGTGTGTGTGTGTGTGTGTGTGTGTGTGTGTGTGTGTGTGTGTGTGTGTGTGTGTGTGTGTGTGTGTGTGTGTGTGTGATGGGAACACTGCAAGGCGAAGGCAGCACACTCTGACAGTATGAGAGAGGAGTGAGAGAGAGAGAGAGGAGAAGGGGGAGAGAGAGGGAGGGAGAGAGAGAGAGAAGGGAGAGAGAGAGGGGGAGAGAGGAGAGAGAGATAGAGAGAGGAAAGAGAGAGAGGAAAGAGAGAGAGGAAGAGAGAGAGAGGAGAAGGGGGAGAGAGAGGGAGGGAGAGAGAGAGAGAAGGGAGAGAGAGAGGGGGAGAGAGGAGAGAGAGATAGAGAGAGGAAAGAGAGAGAGGAAAGAGAGAGAGGAAGAGAGAGGAAGAGAGAGAGAAAGAGGAAGAGAGAGAGAGGAGAAGGGGGAGAGAGAGGGAGGGAGAGAGAGAGAGAAGGGAGAGAGAGAGGGGGAGAGAGGAGAGAGAGAGAGAGGAAAGAGAGAGAGGAAGAGAGAGAAAGAGGAAGAGAGAGAGAGAGACAGAATGAGAGCGATGGCAGGGGAGAGGGGGAGAGGGACGGGGCACGGTAAACAATACCATGATTGAGATTTCACAATGGAGTTACAGTTAGAACCCTGATGTCATTCTAAATGGCAGCCTATTCCCTCTATAGTTCATTACTATTGCCTATGGGCCTGGTCAAAAGAAGTGTGCTTCATAGGGAATAGGGTGCCATTTGTTCCTCTTTACCGGACTGGCAGCATCATGTCATTGCAGATACTGTACAGTACAATAGAGAGAGAACTAGGTCTTGGTACCCAAACGTGCGTACACACACACACACACACACACACACACACACAGCTGGTTTGGTACAGACAGGACACACTGCTAGCCATGACGCCATATTTGATAAACTACTTCCATTCGAGGCTTTCATTATCAGACCCAAACAAATGTTTTAGCGAACTCCTTCAGTAAGAACACAAATGTTTTAGTGAACTCCTTTACACTCCTCCCGCTCTACCCTGAACAGCATGTTGTTATGAGTCCATAGGCTAGGGTTTACACTCCTCCAATAAAACTCTATGGTTACTCAATAGAAATGTTATATTGTGTTATTGACTGTACGTTTGTTTATCTCATGTGTAACTCTGTGTTGTTGTTTTTGTCGCACTGCTTTGCTTTATCGGAGGGCCTGTTGTCCGGGCCTCTGGCAGTCTCTATGGGGGTGCCACAGGGTTCAATTCTCGGGCCGACTCTCTTCACTGTATACATCAATGATGTTGCTCTTGCTGCTGGTGAATCTCTGATCCACCTCTACGCAGACGACACCATTCTGTATACTTCTGGCCCCTCTTTGGACACTGTGTTAACTAATCTCCAGACAAGCTTCAATGCCATACAACTCTCATTCCGTGGCCTCCAACTGCTCTTAAATGCTAGTAAAACTAAATGCATGCTATTCAATCGATCACTGCCCGCACCCTCCTGCCAGACCAGCATCACTACTCTGGACGGTTCTGACTTAGAATATGTGGACAACTACAAATACCTAGGTGTCTGGTTAGACTGTAAACTCTCCTTCCAGACTCACATCAAACATCTCCAATCCAAAGTTAAATCTAGAATTGGCTTCCTATTTCGCAACAAAGCATCCTTCACTCATGCTGCCAAACATACCCTCGTAAAACTGACCATCCTACCGATCCTCGACTTCGGCGATGTCATTTACAAAATAGCCTACAATACTCTACTCAATAAATTGGATGCAGTCTATCACAGTGCCATCCATTTTGTCACCAAAGCCCCATATACTACCCACCACTGCGACCTGTACGCTCTCATTGGCTGGCCCTCGCTTCATATCCGTCGCCAAACCCACTGGCTCCAGGTCATCAACAAGTCTCTGCTAGGTAAAGCCCCGCCTTATCTCAGCTCACTGGTCACCATAGCAGCACCCACTCGTAGCACGCACTCCAGCAGGTATATCTCACTGGTTACCCCCAAAGCCAATTCCTCCTTTGGTCGTCTCTCCTTCCAGTTCTCTGCTGCCAATGACTGGAACGAACTACAAAAATCTCTGAAACTGGAAACACTTATCTCCCTCACTAGCTTTAAGCACCAGCTGTCAGAGCAGCTCACAGATCACTGCACCTGTACATAGCCCATCTGTAATCAGCCCATCTATGTACCTACCTCATCCCCATACTGTATTTATTTATTTATCTTGCTCCTTTGCACCCCAGTATCTCTACTTGCACATTCATCTTCTGCACATTCTACCATTCCAGTGATAAATTGCTATATTGTATTTACTTCGCCACCATGGCCTATTTATTGCCTTACCTCCCTTATCCTACCTCATTTGCACATGCTGTATATAGACTTTTCTACTGTATTGTTGATTGTATGTTTGTTTTATTCCATGTGTAACTCTGTGTTGTTGTTTTTGTCTCACTGCTTTGCTTTATCTTGGCCAGGTCGCAGTTGTAAATGAGAACTTGTTCTCAACTAGCCTACCTGGTCAAATAAAGGACTTGTTCTCTACTGGCCTACCTGGTTAAATAAAGGACTTGTTCTCTACTGGCCTACCTGGTTATAATAAAGGACTTGTTCTCTACTAGCCTACCTGGTTATAATAAAGGACTTGTTCTCAACTAGCCTACCTGGTTATAATAAAGGACTTGTTCTCAACTAGCCTACCTGGTTATAATAAAGGACTTGTTCTCAACTAGCCTAGCTGGTTATAATAAAGGACTTGTTCTCAACTGGCCTACCTGGTTAAATAAAGGACTTGTTCTCAACTAGCCTACCTGGTTATAATAAAGGACTTGTTCTCAACTAGCCTAGCTGGTTATAATAAAGGACTTGTTCTCAACTAGCCTACCTGGTTATAATAAAGGACTTGTTCTCAACTAGCCTACCTGGTTATAATAAAGGACTTGTTCTCAACTAGCCTACCTGGTTATAATAAAGGACTTGTTCTCAACTAGCCTACCTGGTTATAATAAAGGACTTGTTCTCTACTAGCCTACCTGGTTATAATAAAGGACTTGTTCTCTACTAGCCTACCTGGTTATAATAAAGGACTTGTTCTCAACTAGCCTACCTGGTTATAATAAAGGACTTGTTCTCTACTAGCCTACCTGGTTAAATAAAGGACTTGTTCTCTACTGGCCTACCTGGTTATAATAAAGGACTTGTTCTCTACTGGCCTACCTGGTTAAATAAAGGACTTGTTCTCAACTAGCCTACCTGGTTATAATAAAGGACTTGTTCTCTACTAGCCTACCTGGTTAAATAAAGGACTTGTTCTCAACTAGCCTACCTGGTTAAATAAAGGACTTGTTCTCAACTGGCCTACCTGGTTAAATAAAGGACTTGTTCTCAACTAGCCTACCTGGTTAAATAAAGGACTTGTTCTCAACTAGCCTACCTGGTTATAATAAAGGTGAAATAAAAATAAATAAAATAAAACACAGAACAAAGAAAGACAACTTATTATTATATATTTTTTTACCTTTCAATCAAATCGATGTCTGACCGGCTGTAAAAATTTAATTAGCTAAAGTGTTGATGGAAAAAAAAAAGAAGTACTTTCTGTTCATTTATTTTCTTATGAAAGGAAAGGACTAATTATTTGTACCTTTATTCAAGTCAGTTAAGAACAAATTCTTATTTACAATTGACTATGCCTATCTATTGTACCCTGATAACTCACTAAGTTCTTCCGCTGCTCTGCCCGTTCGCTTCGTCTGTGGTAAGTAGGCGAAAGTTGTTTGAGGTAACGAGGGGCACGAGGGGTTGTCGCTAGTTACCACAGA
This sequence comes from Salmo trutta, assembly GCF_901001165.1. Classification (NCBI taxonomy): domain Eukaryota; kingdom Metazoa; phylum Chordata; class Actinopteri; order Salmoniformes; family Salmonidae; genus Salmo; species Salmo trutta. The sequence continues at coordinate 42,472,502 of NC_042966.1, read as the reverse complement.
CACAAAGTCAAAAATGACTAAATAGTCAAATCAAATCAAATGTTATTTGTCACATGCGCCAAATACAACAGGTATAGATAGACCTTACAGTGATTTGCTTACTTACAAACCCTTAACAATGCTTTAAGAAGTTAAGAAAAAGTGTTAACTAAAAAGTAGAAAAATAAAATAAAAGTAACAAGTGAGGTTATATACAGGGTGTTACGGTACAGAGTCAATGTGGAGGCTATATACAGGGTGTTACGGTACAGAGTCAATGTGGAGGCTATATACAGGGTGTTACGGTACAGAGTCAATGTGGAGGCTATATACAGGGGGTACCGGTATAGAGTCAATGTGGAGGCTATATACAGGGTGTTACGGTACAGAGTCAATGTGGAGGTTATATACAGGGTGTTACGGTACAGAGTCAATGTGGAGGCTATATACAGGGTGTTACGGTACAGAGTCAATGTGGAGGCTATATACAGGGGGTGACGGTACAGAGTCAATGTGGAGGCTATATACACGGGGTACCGGTACAGAGTCAATGTGGAGGCTATATACAGGGTGTTACGGTACAGAGTCAATGTGGAGGCTATATACAGGGGGTACCGGTACAGAGTCAATGTGGAGTCTATATACAGGGGGCACCGGTACAGAGTCAATGTGGAGGCTATATACAGGGGGCACCGGTACAGAGTCAATGTGGAGGCTATATACAGGGGGTACCGGTACAGAGTCAATGTGGAGGCTATATACAGGGGGTACCGGTACAGAGTCAATGTGGAGGCTATATACAGGGGGTACCGGTACAGAGTCAATGTGGAGGCTATATACAGGGGGTACCGGTACAGAGTCAATGTGGAGGCTATATACAGGGGGTACCGGTACAGAGTCAATGTGGAGGCTATATACAGGGGGTACCGGTACAGAGTCAATGTGGAGACTATATACAGGGGGCACCGGTACAGAGTCAATGTGGAGGCTATATACAGAGGGTACCGGTACAGAGTCAATGTGGAGGCTATATACAGGGGGTACCGGTACAGAGTCAATGTGGAGGCTATATACAGGGGGTACCGGTACAGAGTCAATGTGGAGGCTATATACAGGGGGTACCGGTACAGAGTCAATGTGGAGGCTATATACAGGGGGTACCGGTACAGAGTCAATGTGGAGACTATATACAGGGGGTACAGTACAGAGTCAATGTGGAGGCTATATACAGGGGGAACCGGTACAAAGTCAATGTGGAGACTATATACAGGGGGAACCGGTACAGAGTCAATGTGGAGGCTATATACAGGGGGTACAGGTACAGAGTCAATGTGGAGGCTATATACAGGGGGTACCGGTACAGAGTCAATGTGGAGACTATATACAGGGGGTACCGGTACAGAGTCAATGTGGAGGCTATATACAAGGGTACCGGTACAGAGTCAATGTGGAGGCTATATACAGGGGGTATTGGTACAGAGTCAATGTGGAGACTATATACAGGGGGTACCGGTACAGAGTCAATGTGGAGACTATATACAGGGGGCACCGGTACAGAGTCAATGTGGAGGCTATATACAGGGGGTACCGGTACAGAGTCAATGTGGAGGCTATATACAGGGGGTACCGGTACAGAGTCAATGTGGAGGCTATATACAGGGGGTACCGGTACAGAGTCAATGTGGAGGCTATATACAGGGGGTACCGGTACAGAGTCAATGTGGAGGCTATATACAGGGGGTACCGGTACAGAGTTAATGTGGAGACTATATACAGGGGGTACAGTACAGAGTCAATGTGGAGGCTATATACAGGGGGAACCGGTACAGAGTCAATGTGGAGACTATATACAGGGGGCACCGGTACAGAGTCAATGTGGAGGCTATATACAGGGGGTACCGGTACAGAGTCAATGTGGAGGCTATATACAGGGGGTACCGGTACAGAGTCAATGTGGAGGCTATATACAGGGGGTACCGGTACAGAGTCAATGTGGAGGCTATATACAGGGGGTACCGGTACAGAGTCAATGTGGAGGCTATATACAGGGGGTACCGTTACAGAGTCAATGTGGAGGCTATATACAGGGGGTACCGGTACAGAGTCAATGTGGAGGCTATATACAGGGGGGTACCGGTACAGAGTCAATGTGGAGGCTATATACAGGGGGTACCGGTACAGAGTCAATGTGGAGGCTATATACAGGGGGTACCGGTACAGAGTCAATGTGGAGGCTATATACAGGGGGTACCAGTACAGAGTCAATGTGGAGGCTATATACAGGGGGCACCGATACAGAGTCAATGTGGAGACTATATACAGGGGGCACCGGTACAGAGTCAATGTGGAGGCTATATACAGGGGGTACCGGTACAGAGTCAATGTGGAGGCTATATACAGGGGGTACCGGTACAGAGTCAATGTGGAGGCTATATACAGGGGGTACCGGTACAGAGTCAATGTGGAGGCTATATACAGGGGGTACCTGTACAGAGTCAATGTGGAGGCTATATACAGGGGGCACCGGTACAGAGTCAATGTGGAGGCTATATACAGGGGGCACCGGTACAGAGTCAATGTGGAGGCTATATACAGGGGGTACCGGTACAGAGTCAATGTGGAGGCTATATACAGGGGGTACCGGTACAGAGTCAATGTGGAGGCTATATATAGGAGGGTACAGTACAGAGTCAATGTGGAGGCTATATACAGGGGGTACCGGTACAAAGTCAATGTGGAGGCTATATACAGGGTGTTATGGTACAGAGTCAATGTGGAGGCTATATACAGGGTGTTACGGTACAGAGTCAATGTGAAGGTTATATACAGGGGGTACCGGTACAGAGTCAATGTGCGGGGCCACCGGTTAATTGAGGTAATATGTACATGTAGATGGAGTTAAAGTGACTATGCATAGATAATAAACAGAGAGTAGCAGCAGTGTAAAAGAGGGGTCTGGGTAGCCCTTTGATTAGATGTTCAGGAGTCTTATGGCTTGGGGGTAAAAGCTGTTTAGAAGTCTCTTGGACCTAGACTTGGCGCCCCGGTACCGCTTGCCGTGCAGTAGCAGAGAGAACAGTCTATGACTAGGGTGGCTGGAGTCTTTGACAATTTTTAGGGCCTTCCTCTGACACCGCCTGGTATAGAGGTCCTGGATGGCAGGAAGCTTGGCCCCAGTGATGTACTGGGTCATTCGCACTACCCTCTGTAGTGCCTTGCGGCCGGAAGGCGAACAGTTGCCATACCAGGCAGTGATGCAACCAGTCAGGATGCTCTCAATGGTGCAGCTGTAGAACTTTTTGAGGATCTGAGGACCCATGCCAAATCTTTTCAGTCCCTTGAGGGGGAATAGGCTTTGTCGTGACCTCTTCACGACTGTCTTCGTGTGTTTGGACCATGACAGTTTGTTGGTGATGTGGACACCAAGGAACTTGAAGCTCTCAACCTGCTCCACTACAGCCCCGTCAATGAGAATGGGGGCGTGCTCGTTCCTCCTTTTCCAATAGGACACAATCATCTCCTTAGTCTCGTTGAGGGAGAGCTTGTTGTCCTGGCACCACGCGGCCAGGTCTCTGACCTCCTCCCTATAGGCTGTCTCATCATTTTCGGTGATCAGGTCTACCACTGTTGTGTCATCGGCAAACTTGATGATGGTGTTGGAGTCGTGCATGGCCATGCAGTCATGGGTGAACAGGGAGTACAGGAGGGGACTGAGCACACCCCCCTGAGGGGCCCCCATGTCGAGGATCAGCGTAAACATTCATGAGGTTAGGATTTGCCATAAGGTTAGCAGTGTGGTTAAGGTTAGGCTTAAAATTTAATTTTAAGATGAGAAATTGTAGAAATAGTCAAGGTTTAGACATAATTATGACTTTGTGGCTGTGGTAACTAGTGACGACAAGGGATGTTGTACAAAACAAAGTCATCAGAGATTGGATCATCTATAACCAATCAGAGTATCAAAGACAATTTTTCAAACCACAGTTTTTCCCCACGTGTGTTCCGGGCTCTGGCCCAACCCGCCGGTTTCTGGACCAATCAGACGGCCCCGAATGTGTTCTCATTCGGTGAAGGGTAGGGGAGGTATTCAGATCCAGACTCATTGTGGAGAAGAAATTAACATCCGTGGGCGTGGCTTAGCATTTGGCAGGAGCAAGGAGTCTGGGTAGCCAGGCAATATCTATTCAGGTTTATTTGCATAATGACTTCTTCAATTCTACCTGGCCTATTCGTATTCTGTTGTCTAATCAGCCTAGGCTACGTTTTGAGGCAGGATGGGCATTTATTTGTGTTTATTTTTTACATTAGCAGATATTGTAGTCTAACAACAATGTACGGAAAAACGTACTTTCTCACTCAGGAATTTAACAAATCAGAGTGGTAAACATGTGAACAAATGCCTTTGACGATTCTATTATCCTGAATCAGCGTTCAGTGTGACATTACAAAACTGTCCTGTTTAATGTCTGTGTTTATAAACTGTCCCAACAACAAGGGTGAACTGGTCTGTTTAATGTCTGTGTTTATAAACTGTCCCAACAACAGGGGTTAACTGGTCTGTTTAATGTCTGTGTTTATAAACTAACAGTATAACCTTCCGTCCCTCTTCCTCGCCCCAACCTGGGATTGAACCAGGGACCCTCTGCACACATCAACAACTGACACCCCACGAAGCATCGTTACCCATCGCAGCCCTTGCAGAGCAATTAGCGCGCACCACCGCTAACTAACTAGCCATTTCACATCGGTTACATTTATAGAGTATTTGCCATGATACCAATAGACCCCACTCAATTGTTTTGACTAGATGGTATACAGCTACTGTCAGAAGACACTTTTTGTAGCAGGTTAGGAGAATTAATGTAGCAGATTATGAGAATTTACACAGCAGGTTATGAGAACTTACACAGCAGGTTATAAGAATTTACACAGCAGGTTATGAGAATTTACACAGCAGGTTATGAGAATTAATGAGAATTAATGTAGCAGATTATGAGAATTTACACAGCAGGTTATGAGAACTTACACAGCAGGTTATAAGAATTTACACAGCAGGTTATGAGAATTTACACAGCAGGTTATGAGAATTTACACAGCAGGTTATGAGAATTAATGAGAATTAATGTAGCAGATTATGAGAATTTACACAGCAGGTTATGAGAACTTACACAGCAGGTTATAAGAATTTACACAGCAGGTTATAAGAATTTACACAGCAGGTTATGAGAATTTACACAGCAGGTTATGAGAATTAATGAGAATTAATGTAGCAGGTTTAGAATTATATTACGGTTAGATAAAGGGTTAGGGTGAGCAAAAGTGCAAACATTCTCCCCAATTTGACTAGCTTTGACATAAACTGTAATCCGTCTAGCCATGACCCTACTCAATAGGCCATATTCAACAAGCTCATCCTGAGTGGCCCATTTCTCTTGCCAACAGCAGGCCCATGCAAATCCTCTCTCTCACCATCTGACCAGTTCTACAACACTATAGGCTACATGATTTTGGTCCGATGGCTTATGTCAATAACGGGGTGATGTATCCGATATGATAGCATTAAAATACATTTTGTTCAGCTGAAAACAAGTTAATTGACACTAAAAGCCTTTTGTAAGCTACAAGGCATATTGACTGAATCAATGGCTCATAGGCCTAATAGCATTATTGCATGTACTGTACTAGCCTACTCTACAGTAATGGCTCGGCAGTTGACACGCTGTGCGCGAAAGCTCTCTGACAACTCTGATTAGCTCACAGTCTAACAAGGCTGCGTTTACACAGTCAGCCAAATTCAGATTTTGTTTTCACTAATTGGTCTTTCGACCAATCAGATCAATTCTGAAAAAGATCTGATGTATAATAATCGGATATGATTGGTCAAAAATACCAATTAGTGGAAATATCATAATTGGACAGCTTGTGCAAACGCAGCCTTTGAAGCTTATTTGCTTCTACACCTGCATTGCTTGCTGTTTTGGGGGTTTTAGGCTGGGTTTCTGTACAGCACTTTGTGACATCGGTTGATGTAAAAAAGGGCTTTATAAATACAGTTGATTGATTGATATTTAATTACAGCCTAAATGACAGATATACAAGCCACTCTGGGAAACCTAAGCTTTCAATTTTGACATTTTAGTCATTTAGCAGACGCTCTTATCCAGAGCGACTTACAGTAGTGAATGCATACATTTCATACATTTCATTTCATGCATTTTTTTGTTGTTGTTGTACTGGCCCCCCGTGGAGAATCGAACCCACAACCCTGGCATTGCACACACCATGCTGGCGTTGCAAACCACATGCTCTACCAACTGAGCCACAGGGAAGGCCCAATGATGCCTGAGTCTTGTCATTCTTGACTTTTGACCCAGGAAAGGGCTAAGACTAGCCCATATTAACATATGTAGCCTTAGAAATAAGGTTCGTGAAACTTGATAACATCAGATTACATATATATATACCGTTCAAAAGTTTGCGGTCACTTAGAAATGTACTTGTTTTTGAAATAAAAGCAAAAAAATGTGTCCATTAAATAACATCAAATTGATCAGAAATACAGTGTAGACATTGTTAATGTTGTAAATGACTATTGTAGCTGGAAACGGCTGATTTATTTATGGAATATCTACATAGGCATACAGAGGCCTGTTACCAGCAATCATCACTCCTGTGTTCCAATGGCACGTTGTGTTAGCTAATCCAAGTTTATAATTTTAAAAAGGCTAATTGATCATTAGAAAAGCCTTTTGCAATTATGTTAGCACAGCTGAAAACTGTTGTCCTGATTAAATAAGCAATAAAACTGCCCTTCTTTAGACTAGTTGAGTGTCTGGAGTGTCAGCATTTGTGGGTTCGATTACAGGCTCAAAATGGCCAGAAACAAAGACTTTCTTCTGAAACTCGTCAGTCGATTCTTGTTCTGAGAAATGAAGGCTATTCCATGTGAGAAATTGCCATGAAACTGAAGATCTCGTACAACGCTGTGTACTACTCCCTTACCAGAACAGTGCAAACTGGCTCTAACCAGAATAGAAAGAGGAGTGGGAGGCCCCGGTGCACAACATAGCAAGAGGACAAGTACAGAGTGTCTAGTTTGAGAAACAGACACCTCACAAGTCCTCAACTGGCAGCTTCATTAAATAGTACCCACAAAACACCAGTCTCAACGTCAACAGTGAAGAGGCGATTCCGGGATGCTGGCAATAGTACATGTACAAACAATAGTACGCAAGTATAAACACCATAGGACCATGCAGCCATCATACTGCTCAGGAAGGAGACACGTTCTGTCTCCTAGAGATGAATGTACTTTGATGCGAAAAGTGCAAATCAATCCCAGAACAACAGCAAAGGACCTTGTGAAGATGCTGGAGGAAACAGGTGCAAAAGTATCTATATCCACAGTAAAACGAGTCCTATATCGACATAACCTGAAAGGCCGTTCAGCAAGGAAGAAGCCACTGCTCCAAAACCGCCATAAAAAGGCCAGACTACAGTTTGCAACTGCACATGGGGACAAAGATCGTACTTTTTGGAGAAATGTTCTCTGGTCTGATGAAACAAAAATAGAATTGTTTGGCCATAATGACAATCGTTATCTTTGGAGGAAAAAGGGGGAAGCTTGCAAGCCAAAGAAAATTATGTGGATATATTGAAGCAGCATCTCAAGACATCAGTCAGGAAGTTAAAGCATGGTCACAAATGTGTCTTCCAAATGGACAATGACTCCAAGCATACTTCCAAAGTTGTGGCAAAATGGCTTAAGGACAACAAAGTCAAGGTATTGAAGTGGCCATGACAAAGCCCTGACCTCAATCCCATAGAAAATGTGTGGGCAGAACTGAAAAAACGTGTGCGAGCAAAGAGGCCTACAAACCTGACTCAGTTACACCAGCTCTGTCAGGAAAAATGGGCCAAAATTCACCCAACTTATTGTGGGAAGCTTGTGGAAGGCTACCCGAAATGTTTGACCCAATTTAAACAATTTAAAGGCAATGCTACCAAATACTAATTAAGTGTATGTAAACTTCTGACCCACTGGGAATGTGATGAAAGAAATAAAAGCTTAAATAAATCGTTCTCTCTACTATTATTCTGACATTTCACATTCTTAAAATAAAGTGGTGATCCTCACTAACCTAAGACAGGGAATGTTTACTAGGATTAAATGTCAGGAATTGTGAAAAACTGAGTTTAAATGTATTTGGCTAAGATGTATGTAAACTTCCGACTTCAACTATACACACACACACACACACACACACACACACACACACACACACACACACACACACACACTATCTCTGAAACTCACTTAGATTATAGAATTATCTTTTGGGGTACTACAACAGGCCACCAAGTGCTAACAGTCAGTATTTGGATAATATGTGTGCAATGCTTGTTAACAGCGAGGTCTATTTTCTGGGTGACCTAAACATTGATTGGTTAGCAACTAGCTGTCCTTTTGAGGGGAAGTTTCTCACTGTGACTAATAGAAGCAAATCTATGACCCAGGTTATATCCATCAACCAAGTAGAATGCATACCAACAGCTTTGGATCTGTGACATCCACTTGTATTGATCAATATCTTCACTAATGCTGCAGAGTTTTGTTCTAAAGCAACATCAGTTCTCATTGGTTGTAGTGACCATAACACTGTGGCAATGACAAGGACCGCCAAAGGTTGGGCTTAAAGTCAAACAAAATATTTTTTTCAGGACTCTTTTGTTGAATATGGAGAAAAAAAAGGAAGTGAATCCAGAAGCAGGATGTTGACATACTGTAAATTGAGAAATGTTGTGACTAAACTTAACAAAAATTTAAATAAATTATATTACCAAACCATGATAAATTACATAAAACACAATGAGAAAAGACTTGAATACATTATTTATTTTTACATTAAATTAGTACATTTATGTGCACACTAATAATTCCATATTAAACTGATTATGGCAGTAAGCATAGGATGGCATTAGACATGTAAACACCATACTCTGCTTATCTTAAATCGGCAATAAGGTCATAATCGAAGTAAACATAGGCTGATTTAAAACACCTGGTTTTCTGAGCAATCTTTCGAATTATTAGGACATGAAAACGAGTTACAGCTCAGTATTTCATCTGCACACGTGTGCTAGCACGAACAGTGCAAGCTTTCATCTTTTGCGCGAGTGAAGTGAGTTGGGAAAAACTGAAAAAAATTACAAAAAATAGTTTTCACATACAAACTTTATACTGTGTGTCTAAACTCAGAATCAAATAGCTTTCACAAAAATAACATGGTCGCTGTGGTTAAAACTTCTATTTTGGATTGGTGATTTTCTGCATTTATCAGAAGTCCCATCAGGTAGCTTGATTTCAGATGTGTCCATGGAAACAGGATTATGATGGAAAATCGTTCTTCTTGCAAAGCCTGTAAACGTTTAAATTGAACTACAATATTAATCTGACTATTCACAATCGTTGTATTATTGTGTACGTGTAACTGTACTCCATGATATCATGGGCGGAAAACCCAATTAATCTCCGTTGTTCATTGAAGTTTATGGGTCATTTATAAGAAAACCATTCGATTAAGTCAATAATTGACATGACTATTTCACTAGTAAAGTGGAAAAACACAGAAGAGAAATGACAACATTGAACAGCATAAAAGATCTAATATTGAAAGATTTTGCTGTTTTTTTGCATTTGGTCAAGTTAGGTTGGGAGAGAGTGTAAAAACGACTGTTATACATCAATAATGATAAGCCACCTGACATAGACAACCTAGATTTCGAAAAGTATTGAGAATAGTAGCAGACTGTATTGCCACAGCCATTTGTCAGGTATTTAACCACAGCCTAAAGGAGAGTGTGTGCCCACAGACGTGGAAGGAAGTTAAATGAATTCCACAGCCTAAAGGAGAGTGTGTGCCCACAGGCGTGGAAGGAAGCTAAATGAATTCCACAGCCTAAAGGAGAGTGTGTGCCCACAGACGTGGAAGGAAGCTAAATGAATTCCACAGCCTAAAGGAGAGTGTGTGCCCACAGGCGTGGAAGGAAGCTAAAGTAATTCCACAGCCTAAACATATTAAAGCACCATTTTGTTGGTTCTAACAGCCACCCAATCAGTTTGCTGCCTGTTCTTAGTATACTGGTGGAGAAATTTGTTGACCAAAATACAATGCTATTTTTCAGAAAAACCAAGTTAACTACAGACTTTCAGTATGCATATTGAGAAGGGCACTCAACTTGTACTGCACTGACTCAGATGACTGATGATTGGTTCAAATAAATGGATAACAGGATGATAGTTTGAGTTATATTGTTAGATTTCAGTGCAGCCTTTGATGTTACTGATCATACATTGCTATTGGAAAAAAACTCACTTGCTATGACTTTACATCACCTGCCATCACATGGTTGGAGAGTTACTTATCCAACAGGACTCAGAGACTGTTCTTCAATGGAAGCTTCTCTAACATCAGATACGTACAGTACAGTGCCGGGTCCTGCTGGGCAGTTGCCTCGGGGCCGTTACTGTTCACTATTTGTACAAATTATTTGGTCACTGGTCTTACATGAAGCTACAATGACTATGTATGTAAATGATTCCACACTCTACATGTCAGCACCCGAAGCCAGTGAGCTCACTGAAATTCTAAAGGAAGTTACAGTCAGTATCAGAATGGGTGATTAATAATAAACTGATCTTAAATACATCTACAACTAAAAACATTTTTTTGGTTCAAAACATTCTCTAAGACCTAAACCAGAGTTGTATATAAAGGGCTTGACCAGTAGACATGTTGAGGAAGATAAACTCTTAGGTAGAACATTGATGGTGAATGATAATGGTGAAGTCACATTGACAAAGTTATTGTGAAGATGAGGAGGGTCTGTTATTTAAAAAAAAAGACTTTCTGCGTTTTTTGACACAGAAATTGTTAATATGTAAGGTAATATGTTAATATGTAAGGTAACATGTTAATATGTAAGGTAACATGTTAATATGTAAGGTAATATGTTAATATGTAAGGTAATATGTAAGGTAACATGTTAATATGTAAGGTAACATGTTAATATGTAAGGTAACATGTTAGTATGTAAGGTAATATGTTAATATGTAAGGTAATATGTTAATATGTAAGGTAACATGTTAATATGTAAGGTAACATGTTAATATGTATAGTAACATGTTAAAATGTATAGTAACATGTTAATATGTAAGGTAACATGTTAATATGTAAGGTAACATGTTTATATGTAAGGTAACATGTTTATATGTAAGGTAACATGTTAGTATGTAAGGTAACATGTTAATATGTAAGGTAACATGTAATATGTAAGGTAACATGTTTATATGTAAGGTAACATGTTAATATGTAAGGTAACATGTTAATATGTAAGGTAACATGTTAATATGTAAGGTAACATGTTAATATGTAAGGTAACATGTTAGTATGTAAGGTAACATGTTAATATGTAAGGTAACATGTTAATATGTAAGGTAACATGTTAATATGTAAGGTAACATGTTAATATGTAAGGTAACATGTTAGTATGTAAGGTAACATGTTAATATGTAAGGTAACATGTTAGTATGTAAGGTAACATGTTAATATATAAGGTAACATGTTAATATGTAAGGTAACGTAACATGTTAATATGTAAGGTAACATGTTTATATGTAAGGCAACATGTTAATATGTAAGGTAACATGTTAGTATGTAAGGTAACATGTTAATATGTAAGGTAACATGTTAGTATGTAAGGTAACATGTTAGTATGTAAGGTAACATGTTAATATTTAAGGTAACATGTTAATATGTAAGGTAACATATTAGTATGTAAGGTAACATGTTAGTATGTAAGGTAACATGTTAATATGTAAGGTAACATGTTAATATGTAAGGTAACATGTTAATATGTAAAGTAACATGTTAATATGTAAGGTAACATGTTAGTATGTAAGGTAACATGTTTATATGTAAGGTAACATGTTAGTATGTAAGGTAACATGTTAGTATGTAAGGTAACATGTTAGTAGGTAAGGTAACATGTTAATATGTAAAGTAACATGTTAGTATGTAAGGTAACATGTTAGTATGTAAGGTAACATGTTAGTATGTAAGGTAACATGTTAATATGTAAGGTAACATGTTAGTAGGTAAGGTAACATGTTAATATGTAAGGTAACATGTTAATATGTAAGGCAACATGTAATATGTACCCCACACATACCCCAACATGCCACAGTACCCCAAGTCCAAAATGAATTCACGGCAACTCAGTATTACACAGAGCCGTGATCGCATGGAACTCCCTTCCGTCTCCTAGTACTGAAGCAAACAGCAGAATGACCTTTAAATACACGGATTAGACAACAAGTAGTTGCTGCTAATGAGGATCCTAATAAACAAAATACAGACTTGTTGATTAAGCAGAATCAATAGGTAAAGTTATTGGTTACAGTTGTCATAGCAACAGACCTTCATTCAAGTAATGTAGTGTACAGGAGGATATGGCTATCATTTGGATAAGCCTGTAGATGGTGTACTAGACACTGCATTCATAACTAATTCCTGCCATACAGGACCTCTATACCAGGTAGTGTCAGAGGAAGGTGCAATTTTTTGGGGGGGGCCAAAGACTCCAGCCATAGATTGTTCTCTCTGCTACCGCACGGCAAGCGGTACCAGAGCACAAAGTCTAGGTCCAAAAGGCTTCTAAAACGCTTCTACCCCCCAAAGCCACAAAGACTCCTGAACAGCTAATCAAATGGCTACCCGGACGATTTGCATTGCATTTGCATTTGCAATTTTACGCTGCTTCTACTCTCTGTTTATTATCTATGCATAATCACTTTACCTCTACCTACATGTACATATTACCTCAATTACCTCAACTAACTTGTGCCCTCGCACATTGACTCTGTACTGGTACCCTCTGTATATAGCCTCCACATTGACTCTGTACCGTAACACCCAGTATATAGCCTCCACATTGACTCTGTACCAGTACCCCCTGTATATAGCCACATTGACTCTGTACCAGTATCCCCTGTATATAGCCTCCACATTGACTCTGTACCGGTACCCCCTGTATATAGCCTCCACATTGACTCTGTACCGTAACACCCTGTATATAGCCTCCACATTGACTCTATACCAGTACCCCCTGTATATAGCCTCCACATTGACTCTGTACCGTAACACCCTGTATATAGTCTCCACATTGACTCTGTATCGGTACCCCCTGTATATAGCCTCCACATTGACTCTGTACCGGTACCCCCTGTATATAGCCTCCACATTGACTCGGTACCGGTACCCCCAGTATATAGCCTCCACATTGACTCTGTACCGGTACCCCCTGTATATAGCCTCCACATTGACTCTGTACCGGTACCCCCTGTATATAGCCTCCACATTGACTCTGTACCGGTACCCCCTGTATATAGCCTCCACATTGACTCTGTACAGGTACCCCCTGTATATAGCCTCCACATTGACTCTGTACCGGTACCCCCTGTATATAGCCTCCACATTGACTCTGTACCGTTACCCCCTGTATATAGCCTCCACATTGACTCTGTACTGTACCCCCTGTATATAGCCTCCACATTGACTCTGTACCGGTACCCCCTGTTTATAGCCTCCACATTGACTCTGTACCGGTACCCCCTGTATATAGCCTCCACATTGACTCTGTACAGTAACACCCTGTATATAGCCTCCACATTGACTCTGTACGGTACCGCCCTGTAGATAGCCTCCACATTGACTTCTGTTACCGTTACACCCGTATATAGCCTCCACATTGACTCGTACCGGGTAACCCCTGTTATATAGCCTCCACATTGACTCTGTACCGGTAACCCCCCTGTATATAGGCCTCCACATTGGACTCTGTACCAGTACCCCCTGTATATAGCCGCCACCATTGACTCTGTAACGGTACCCCCTGTATAATAGTCTCCACATTGACTCTGTAATCGGTACCCCCTGTATATAGCCTCCACATTGACTCTGTACCTTGTACCCCCTGTATTAGCCTCCACATGACTCTGTACCTGTACCCCCTGTATATAGCCTCCACATTGACTCTTTACCGTACCCCCTGCATATAGCCTCCACAATTGACTCTGATCGGTACCCCCTGTATATAGCCTCCACATTGAACTATGTACCGGTAATCCCTGTAGATCGCCTCCACATGACTCTGTACCAGTTACCCCTTAGCTCCACTTGACTCTGTAAACCGGGTAACCCCTGTAGATAGGCCTCCACATTGACTCGGTACCGGTACCCCTGTATATAGCTCCACATTGACTTCTGTACGTACCCCTGTATATAGCCTCCACAGGGCTCTGTACTGTACCCCTGTATATAGCCTCCACATTGACTCTGTACCGGTATCCCTGTATAGTAGCCTCCACATTGACTCTGTACGGTACCCCCTGTATATAGCTCCACATTGACTCTGTACCGGTACCCCTGTAATAGCCTCCACATTGACTCTGTACCGTACCCCTGTATATAGCCTCCACATTGGACTCTGTACGGTACCCGTGTATATAGCCTCCACATTGACTCTGTACCGGTACCCCGTTTATATAGCCTCCACATTGACTCTGTACCGGTACCCCTGTATATAGCCTCCACATTGACTCTGTACCGGATCCCCTGTATATAGCCTCCACATTGACTCTGTACCGGTACCCCTGTATATAGCTCCACATTGACTCTGTACCGGTACCCCCTGTATTATAGCTCCACATTGACTCTGTACCGGTACCCCCTGTATATAGCTTCCACATTGACTCTGTACCGGTACCCCCTGTATATAGACTCCACATTGACTCTGTACCGGTACCCCCTGTATATAGCCTCCACATTGACTCTGTACCGGTACCCCCTGTATATAGCCTCCACATTGACTCTGTACCGGTACCCCTTGTATATAGACTCCACATTGACTCTGTACCGTAACACCCTGTATATAGTCTCCACATTGACTCTGTACCGGTACCCCCTGTATATAGACTCCACATTGACTCTGTACCGGTACCCCCTGTATATAGCCTCCACATTGACTCTGTACCGTAACACCCTGTATATAGCCTCCACATTGACTCTGTACCGGTACCCCCTGTATATAGCCTCCACATTGACTCTGTACCAGTACCCCCTGTATATAGCCTCCACATTGACTCTGTACCGGTACACCCTGTAAATAGCCTCCACATTGACTCTGTACCGGTACATCCTGTATATAGACTCCACAATGACTCTGTACCGGTACCCCCTGTATATAGCCTCCACATTGACTCTGTACCGGTACCCCCTTGTATATAGCCTCCACATTGACTCTGTACCGGTACCCCCCTGTATATAGCCTCCACATTGACTCTGTACCGGTACCCCCCTGTATATAGCCTCCACATTGACTCTGTACCGTACCCCCTGTATATAGCCTCCACATTGACTCTGTACCGGTACCCCCTGTATATAGCCTCCACATTGACTCTGTACCGGTACATCCTGTATATAGACTCCACATTGACTCTGTACCGGTACCCCCTGTATATAGCCTCCACATTGGCTCTGTACTGTACCCCCTGTATATAGCCTCCACATTGACTCTGTACCGGTATCCCCTGTATATAGCCTCCACATTGACTCTGTACCGGTACCCCCTGTATATAGCCTCCACATTGACTCTGTACCGGTACCCCCTGTATATAGCCTCCACATTGACTCTGTACCGTACCCCCTGTATATAGCCTCCACATTGACTCTGTACCGGTACCCCCGTGTATATAGCCTCCACATTGACTCTGTACCGGTACCCCCTGTATATAGCCTCCACATTGACTCTGTACCGTACCCCCTGTATATAGCCTCCACATTGACTCTGTACCGGTACCCCGTGTATATAGCCTCCACATTGACTCTGTACCGGTACCCCGTTTATGTAGCCTCCACATTGACTCTGTACCAGTACCCCGTGTATATAGCCTCCACATTGACTCTGTACCGGTACCCCCTGTATATAGCCTCCACATTGACTCTGTACCGGTACCCCCCTGTATATAGCCTCCACATTGACTCTGTACCGGTACCCCCTGTATATAGCCTCCACATTGACTCTGTACCGTAACACCCTGTATATAGCCTCCACATTGACTCTGTACCGGTACCCCCTGTATATAGCCTCCACATTGACTCTGTACCGGTACCCCCTGTATATAGCCTCCACATTGACTCTGTACCGTAATACCCTGTATATAGCCTCCACATTGACTCTGTACCGTAATACCCCCTGTATATAGCCTCCACATTGACTCTGTACCGTAATACCCCCTGTATATAGCCTCCACATTGACTCTGTACCGGTACCCCCTGTATATAGACTCCACATTGACTCTGTACTGGTACCCCCTGTATATAGCCTCCACATTGACTCTGTACCGTAACACCCTGTATATAGCCTCCACATTGACTCTGTACCGGTACCCCTTGTATATAGACTCCACATTGACTCTGTACCGTAACACCCTGTATATAGTCTCCACATTGACTCTGTACCGGTACCCCCTGTATATAGACTCCACATTGACTCTGTACCGGTACCCCCTGTATATAGTCTCCACATTGACTCTGTATCGGTACCCCCTGTATATAGCCTCCACATTGACTCTGTACCTGTACCCCCTGTATATAGCCTCCACATTGACTCTGTACCTGTACCCCCTGTATATAGCCTCCACATTGACTCTTTACCGGTACCCCCTGCATATAGCCTCCACATTGACTCTGTATCGGTACCCCCTGTATATAGCCTCCACATTGACTCTGTACCGGTACCCCCTGTATATAGCCTCCACATTAACTCTGTACACGTACCCCCTGTATATAGCCTCCACATTGACTCTGTACCGGTACCCCCTGTATATAGCCTCCACATTGACTCTGTACCGGTACCCCCTGTATATAGCCTCCACATTGGCTCTGTACTGTACCCCCTGTATATAGCCTCCACATTGACTCTGTACCGGTATCCCCTGTATATAGCCTCCACATTGACTCTGTACCGGTACCCCCCTGTATATAGCCTCCACATTGACTCTGTACCGGTACCCCCTGTATATAGCCTCCACATTGACTCTGTACCGTACCCCCTGTATATAGCCTCCACATTGACTCTGTACCGGTACCCCGTGTATATAGCCTCCACATTGACTCTGTACCGGTACCCCGTTTATATAGCCTCCACATTGACTCTGTACCGGTACCCCGTGTATATAGCCTCCACATTGACTCTGTACCGGTACCCCCTGTATATAGCCTCCACATTGACTCTGTACCGTAATACCCTGTATATAGCCTCCACATTGACTCTGTACCGTAATACCCCCTGTATATAGCCTCCACATTGACTCTGTACCGGTACCCCCTGTATATAGCCTCCACATTGACTCTGTACCGGTACCCCCTGTATATAGACTCCACATTGACTCTGTACCGGTACCCCCTGTATATAGCCTCCACATTGACTCTGTACCGTAACACCCTGTATATAGCCTCCACATTGACTCTGTACCGGTACCCCTGTATATAGCCTCCACATTGACTCTGTACCGTAATACCCTGTATATAGCCTCCACATTGACTCTGTATCGTAATACCCCCTGTATATAGCCTCCACATTGACTCTGTACCGTAATACCCCCTGTATATAGCCTCCACAATTGACTCTGTACCGGTACCCCCCTGTATATAGACTCCACATTGACTCTGTACTGGTACCCCCTGTATATAGCCTCCACATTGACTCTGTACCGTAACACCCTGTATATAGCCTCCACATTGACTCTGTACCGGTACCCCTTGTATATAGACTCCACATTGACTCTGTACCGTAACACCCTGTATATAGTCTCCACATTGACTCTGTACCGGTACACCCTGTATATAGACTCCACATTGACTCTGTACCGGTACCCCCTGTATATAGCCTCCACATTGATCTGTACCGTAACACCCTGTATATAGCCTCCACATTGACTCTGTACCGGTACCCCTGTATATAGCCTCCACATTGACTCTGTACCAGTACCCCCTGTATATAGCCTCCACATTGACTCTGTACCGGTACACCCTGTAAATAGCCTCCACATTGACTCTGTACCGGTACATCCTGTATATAGACTCCACATTGACTCTGTACCGGTACCCCCTGTATATAGCCTCCACATTGACTCTGTACCGGTACCCCCTTGTATATAGCCCTCCACATTGACTCTGTACCGGTACACTCTGTTATAGCCTCCACATTGACTCTGTACCGGTATCCCCTGTATATAGCCTCCACATTGACTCTGTACCGGTACCCCCTGTATATAGCCTCCACATTGACTCTGTACCGGTACCCCCTGTATATAGCCTCCACATTGACTCTGTACCGTACCCCCTGTATATAGTCTCCACATTGACTCTGTACCGGTACATCCTGTATATAGACTCCACATTGACTCTGTACCGGTACCCCCTGTATATAGCCTCCACATTGACTCTGTACCGGTACCCCCCTTGTATATAGCCTCCACATTGACTCTGTACCGGTACCCCCCTGTATATAGCCTCCACATTGACTCTGTACCGGTACCCCCTGTATAGCCTCCACATTGACTCTGTACCGGTACCCCCTGTATATAGCCTCCACATTGACTCTGTACCGGTACCCCTGTATATAGCCTCCACATGGCTTCTGTACTGGTACCCCCTGTATATAGCCTCCACATTGACTCTGTACCGGTGTCCCCTGTATTAGAATCCACATTGACTCTGTACCGGTACCCCCTGTATATGCCTCCACGACTCTGTACCGTACCCCCCTGTATATAGCCTCCACATTGACTCTGTACCGTAATACCCTGTATATAGCCTCCACATTGACTCTGTACCGTAATAACCCCCTGTAAATAGCCTCCACATTGACTCTGTACCGTACCCCCTGTATATAGCCTCCACATTGACTCTGTACCGGTACCCCCCTGTATATAGACTCCACATTGACTCTGTACCGTACCCCCTGTATATAGCCTCCACATTAACTCTGTACCGTAACACCCTGTATATAGCCTCCACATTGACTCTGTACCGGTACCCCCTGTATATAGCCTCCACATTGACTCTGTACCGGAATACCCTGTATATAGCCTCCACATTGACTCTGTACCGTAATACCCCCTGTATATAGCCTCCACATTGACTCTGTACCGTAATACCCCCTGTATATAGCCTCCACATTGACTCTGTACCGGTACCCCCTGTATATAGCCCCACATTGACTCTGTACCGTAACCCCTGTATATAGCCTCCACATTGACTCTGTACCGGTACCCCTTGTATATAGACTCCACATTGACTCTGTACCGTAACACCCTGTTAGTATAGTCACCCCTTGTATATAGACTCCACATTG